>NC_047021.1:1767599-1942599 GCF_902652985.1 Pecten maximus
CCATATGCAGAAACGGTTATAGCATTAATCCGCCTACATAACGAAAAAGTAACCCATATTCCGCGTACAAAAACTAAAACTACTTTAAACCATAATCAAATAGAACTAAACTTATAGAGTAATTCTTTCAAGTAACCCAAACTAAAGAAATCTTAATCATTTAAAATAGACTTATAAAAAAGTAAACCTCTAACTCGCAGAAACCCCATTAAATGTAATACATCATGTATATCACAGATACTCCTTTTAATCGATTCTGATTACGAATAACCCTCATTATTGAGAAATCCTATATCGAATAAACTTCAAAATCACGAAAAACCTCCTATACAGAAACTCATACACTTTAACACTATTCGAAGTAAACCTTATTAGAATAACATTTCCTATATAGCGTAATCTTAAATGAAGTAACCTCCAATATACGACATAAACACTTATAGAAGTAAACCTCCTATACGACGAAACCCTATAACAAGTAAACATAATGACGAAACTCCAATATAAGACAAAATCTAATGGCATAACTCCTATATAAACAGTAAACCTATATAAATAACCTCTAATACGACAGTTAAACCCTATTATCACAGTAAACCCCTAATAGCAGTAAACTCAATACGATATAAATCCTATAACACAGTAAACCTCTATATGAACATAAACCTCCTATTACGACAGTAAACCTCCTATACACAAGTACACCTCTATATACAAAAACCCCTATATACGAAAACCTATATACACTTAAACTATATAAACATAAACTCATATACACAGCTAACCTCCTATATACGACAGTAAACCTCCTATATACGAGAGTAAACCTCCTATATACGACAGTAAACCTCATATATATGACAGTAAACCTCCTATATACATATATATATAGGACAGTAAACCTAAATGGGACAGTACACCTCCTATATACGACAGTAAACCTCCTATATACACAGTCAACCTCTTATATACGACAGTAAACCTCCTATATACGACAGTAAACCTCATATATATGACAGTAAATATCCTATATACATATATATATAGGACAGTAAACCTAAATGGGACAGTAAACCTCCTATATACGACAGTAAACCTCCTATATACAACAGTAAACCTCCTATATACGACAGTAAACCTCCTATATACGACAGTAAACCTCCTATATACGACAGTAAACCTATATACACAGCTAACCTCCTATATACGACAGTAAACCTCCTATATACGACAGTAAACCTCCTATATACGACAGTAAACCTCCTATATACACAGTAAACCTCCTATATACGACAGTAAACCTCCTATATACGACAGTAAACCTCCTATATACGACAGTAAACCTATATACGACAGTAAACCTCCTATATACGACAGTAAACCTCCTATATACGACAGTAAACCTCCTATATACGACAGTAAACCTCCTATATACGACAGTAAACCTCCTATATACGACAGTAAACCTCCTATATACGACAGTAAACCTCCTATATACGACAGTAAACCTCCTATATACGACAGTAAACCTCCTATATACGACAGTAAACCTCCTATATACGACAGTAAACCTCCTATATACGACAGTAAACCTCCTATATACGACAGTAAACCTCCTATATACGACAGTAAACCTCCTATATACACAGTAAACCTCCTATATACGACAGTAACCTCCTATATACGACAGTAAACCTCCTATATACGACAGTAAACCTCCTATATACGACAGTAAACCTCCTATATACAGACAGTAAACCTCCTATATACGACAGTAAACCTCCTATATACGACAGTTAAACCTCTAATACACAGTAAACCTCATATACACATAAACCTCTATATACACAGTAAACCTCCATATAACACAGTAAACCTCCTTAAACAAAACAATAAAAACCAATAAATAAACCTCCTATATACGAAAAACCCTATATACGACAGTAAACCTCCATATACGACATAAACCTCTATAAACAGTAAACCTCCATATACACAGTAACCCCTATATACATAAACCTCCTATATACACAGTAACCTCCTATATACACAGTAAACCTCCTATTACGACAGTAAACCTCCTATTAACACAGTAAACCTCCTAAATACGACAGTAAAAAACCACCTATATCACAAAACCTCCTATTACACATAAACCCCTATCACGTAAAACCCTTATTATACGACAGTAAACCTCCTTAAAACCAAAATCCTAAAACTTAAACCTCTATAACACAGTAAACCTCCTTATACGAAGTAAACCTCTATACACACAGTAAACTCCATATACACAGTAAACCTCCTATATACACAGTAAACCTCCTATATACGACAGTAAACCTCCTATATACACAGTAAACCTCCTATATACGACAGTAAACCTCCTATATACGACAGTAAACCTCCTATATACGACAGTAAACCTCCTATATACGACAGTAAACCTCCTATATACGACAGTAAACCTCCTATATACGACAGTAAACCTCCTATATACGACAGTAAACCTCCTATATACGACAGTAAACCTCCTATATACAGTAAACCTCCTATATACGACAGTAAACCTCCTATATACACAGTAAACCTCCTATATACAACAGTAAACCTCCTATATACGACAGTAAACCTCCTATATACGACAGTAACCTCCTATATACACAGTAAACCTCCTATATACGACAGTAAACCTCCTATATACGACAGTAAACCTCCTATATACGACAGTAAACCTCCTATATACGACAGTAAACCTATATACGACAGTAAACCTCCTATATACGACAGTAAACCTCCTATATACGACAGTAAACCTCCTATATACGACAGTAAACCTCCTATATACGACAGTAAACCTCCTATATACGACAGTAAACCTCCTATATACACAGTAAACCTCCTATATACACAGTAAACCTCCTATATACACAATAAACCTCCTATATACGACAGTAAACCTCCTATATACGACAGTAAACCTCCTATATACGACAGTAAACCTCCTATATACGACAGTAACCTCCTATATACGACAGTAAACCTCCTATATACGACAGTAAACCTCCTATATACGACAGTAAACCTCCTATATACAACAGTAAACCTCCTATATACGACAGTAAACCTCCTATATACGACAGTAAACCTCCTATATACGACAGTAAACCTCCTATATACGACAGTAAACCTCCTATATACACAGTAAACCTCCTATATACGACAGTAAACCTCCTATATACGACAGTAAACCTCCTATATACGACAGTAAACCTCCTATATACACAGTAAACCTCCTATATATACGACAGTAAACCTCCTATATACGACAGTAAACCTCCTATATACGACAGTAAACCTCCTATATACGACAGTAAACCTCCTATATACGACAGTAAACCTCCTATATACGACAGTAAACCTCCTATATACGACAGTAAACCTCCTATATACGACAGTAAACCTCCTATATACGACAGTAAACCTCCTATATACACAGTAAACCTCCTATATACACAGTAAACCTCCTATATACGACAGTAAACCTCCTATATACGACAGTAAACCTCCTATATACGACAGTAAACCTCTATATACACAGTAAACCTCCTATATACGACAGTAAACCTCCTATATACGACAGTAAACCTCCTATATACACAGTAAACCTCCTATATACACAGTAAACCTCCTATATACGACAGTAAACCTCCTATATACGACAGTAAACCTCCTATATACACAGTAAACCTCCTATATACGACAGTAAACCTCCTATATACGACAGTAAACCTCCTATATACGACAGTAAACCTCCTATATACGACAGTAAACCTCCTATATACGACAGTAAACCTCCTATATACACAGTAAACCTCCTATATACGACAGTAAACCTCCTATATACGACAGTAAACCTCCTATATACGACAGTAAACCTCCTATATACGACAGTAAACCTCCTATATACGACAGTAAACCTCCTATATACGACAGTAAACCTCCTATATACGACAGTAAACCTCCTATATACGACAGTAAACCTCCTATATACTACAGTAAACCTCCTATATACGACAGTAAACCTCCTATATACGACAGTAAACCCTATATACGACAGTAAACCTCCTATATACGACAGTAAACCTCCTATATATGACAGTAAACCTCCTATATACGACAGTAAACCTCCTATATACGACAGTAAACCTCCTATATACGACAGTAAACCTCCTATATACGACAGTAAACCTCCTATATACGACAGTAAACCCTCCTATATACGACAGTAAACCTCCTATATACGACAGTAAACCTCCTATATACGACAGTAAACCTCCTATATACGACAGTAAACCTCCTATATACGACAGTAAACCTCCTATATACGACAGTAAACCTCCTATATACGACAGTAAACCTCCTATATACGACAGTAAACCTCCTATATACGACAGTAAACCTCCTATATACGACAGTAAACCTCCTATATACGACAGTAAACCTCCTATATACGACAGTAAACCTCCTATATACGACAGTAAACCTCCTATATACGACAGTAACCTCCTATATACGACAGTAAACCTCCTATATACGACAGTAAACCTCCTATATACGACAGTAAACCTCCTATATACGACAGTAAACCTCCTATATACGACAGTAAACCTCCTATATACGACAGTAAACCTCCTATATACGACAGTAAACCTCCTATACGACAGTAAACCTCCTATATACGACAGTAAACCTCCTATATACGACAGTAAACCTCCTATATACGACAGTAAACCTCCTATATACGACAGTAAACCTCCTATATACGACAGTAAACCTCCTATATACACAGTAAACCTCCTATATACACAGTAAACCTCCTATATACGACAGTAAACCTCCTATATACGACAGTAAACCTCCTATATACGACAGTAAACCTCCATATATGAAGTAAACCTCCTATATACGACAGTAAACCTCCTATATACGACAGTAAACCTATATACGACAGTAAACCTCCTATATACAACAGTAAACCTCCTATATACGACAGTAAACCTCCTATATACGACAGTAAACCTCCTATATACGACAGTAAACCTCCTATATACGACAGTAAACCTCCTATATACGACAGTAAACCTCCTATATACACAGTAAAACCTCCTATATACGACAGTAAACCTCCTATATAACGACAGTAAAACCTCCGATATATGACAGTAAACCTCTATATACGACAGTAAACCTCACTATATACGACAGTAAACCTCCTATATACGACAGTAAACCTCCTATATACGACAGTAAACCCCTATATACGACAGTAAACCTCCTATATACGACAGTAAACCTCCTATATAATACGCAGTAAAACTCCTATATACGACAGTAAACCTCCTATATACGACAGTAAACCTCCTATATACGACAGTAAAAACCTCCTAGATACTGACAGTAAACCTCCTATATACGACAGTAAACCTCCTATATACGACAGTAAACCTATATACGACAGTAAACCTCCTATATACGAGAGTAAACCTCCAATATACGAGAGTAAACCTCATATATAGGAGAGTAAACCTCCTATATACGACAGTAAACCTCATATATATATGACAGTAAACCTCCTATGCGACAGTAAACCTCCTATATACGACAGTACACCTCCTATATACGACAGTAAACCTCCTATATACGACAGTAAACCTCCTATATACGACAGTAAACCTCCTATATACGACAGTAAACCTCCTATATACGACAGTAACCTCCTATATACGACAGTAAACCTCCTATATACGACAGTAAAACCTCCTATATACGACAGTAAACCTCCTATATACGACAGTAAACCTCCTATATACGACATAAACCTCCTATATACGACAGTAAACCTCCTATATACGACAGTAAACCTCCTATATCGACAGTAAACCTCCTATATACGACAGTAAACCTCCTATATACGACAGTAAACCTCCTATATACGACAGTAAACCTCCTATATACGACAGTAAACCTCCTATATACGACAGTAAACCTCCTATATACGGACAGTAAACCTCCTATATACGACAGTAAACTCCTATATACGACAGTAAACCTCCTATATACGACAGTAAACCTCCTATATACGACAGTACACCTCCTATATACGACAGTAAACCTCCTATATACGACAGTAAACCTCCTATATACGACAGTAAACCTCCTATATACGACAGTAAACCTCCTATATACGACAGTAAACCTCCTATATACGACAGTAAACCTCCTATATACGACAGTAAAACCTCCTATATACGACAGTAAACCTCCTATATACGACAGTAAACCTCCTATATACGACAGTAAACCTCCTATATACGACAGTAAACCTCCTATATACGACAGTAACCCCTATATACGACAGTAAACCTCTATACACGACAGTAAACCTCCGATATACGACAGTAAACCTCCTATATACGACAGTAAACCTCCTATATACGACAGTAAACCTCCTATATACGACAGTAAACCTCCTATATACGACAGTAAACCTCCTATATACGACAGTAAAACCTCCTATATACGACAGTAAACCTCCTATATACGACAGTAAACCTCCTATATACGACAGTAAACCTCCTATATACGACAGTAAACCTCCTAGATACGACAGTAACCTCCTATATACGACAGTAACCTCCTATACACGACAGTAAACCTCCTATATACGACAGTAAACCTCCTATATACGACAGTAAACCTCCTATATACGACAGTAAACCTCCTATATACCACAGTAAACCTCCTATATACGACAGTAAACCTCCTATATACGACAGTAAACCTCCTATATACGACAGTAAACCTCCTATATACGACATTAAACCTATATACGACAGTAAACCTCCTATATACGACAGTAAACCTCCTATATACGACAGTAAACCTCCTATATACGACAGTAAACCTCCTATATACGACAGTAAACCTCCTATATACGACAGTAAACCTCCTATATACGACAGTAAACCTCCTATATACGACAGTAAACCTCCTATATACGACAGTAAACCTCCTATATACGACAGTAAACCTCCTATATACGACAGTAAACCTCCTATATACGACAGTAAACCTCCTATATACGACAGTAAACCTCCTATATACGACAGTAAACCTCCTATATACGACAGTAAACCTCCTATATACGACAGTAAACCTCCTATATACGACAGTAAACCTCCTATATACGACAGTAAACCTCCTATATACGACAGTAAACCTCCTATATACGACAGTAAACCTCCTATATACAACAGTAAACCTCCTATATACGACAGTAAACCTCCTATATACGACAGTAAACCTCCTATATACGACAGTAAACCTCCTATATACGACAGTAACCTCCTATATACGACAGTAAACCTCCTATATACGACAGTAAACCTCCTATATACGACAGTAAACCTCCTATATACGACAGTAAACCTCCTATATACGACAGTAAACCTCCTATATACGACAGTAAACCTCCTATATATGACAGTAAACCTCCTATATACGACAGTAAACCTCCTATATACGACAGTAAACCTCCTATATACGACAGTAAACCTCCTATATACGACAGTAAACCTCCTATATACGACAGTAAACCTCCTATATACGACAGTAAACCTCCTATATACGACAGTAAACCTCCTATATACGACAGTAAACCTCCTATATACGACAGTAAACCTCCTATATACGACAGTAAACCTCCTATATACGACAGTAAACCTCCTATATACGACAGTAAACCTCCTATATACGACAGTAAACCTCCTATATACGACAGTAAACCTCCTATATACGACAGTAAACCTCCTATATACGACAGTAAACCTCCTATATACGACAGTAAACCTCCTATATACGACAGTAAACCTCCTATATACGACAGTAAACCTCCTATATACGACAGTAAACCTCCTATATACGACAGTAAACCTCCTATATACGACAGTAAACCTCCTATATACGACAGTAAACCTCCTATATACGACAGTAAACCTCCTATATACGACAGTAAACCTCCTATATACGACAGTAAACCTCCTATATACGACAGTAAACCTCCTATATACGACAGTAAACCTCCTATATACGACAGTAAACCTCCTATATACGACAGTAAACCTCCTATATACGACAGTAAACCTCCTATATACGACAGTACACCTCCTATATACGACAGTAAACCTCCTATATACGACAGTAAACCTCCTATATACGACAGTAAACCTCCTATATACGACAGTAAACCTCCTATATACGACAGTAAACCTCCTATATACGACAGTAAACCTCCTATATACGACAGTAAACCTCCTATATAGACAATATACGACAGTAAACCTCCTTATATACGACAGTAAACCTCCTATATTACGACAGTAAACCTCCTATATACGACAGTAAACCTCCTATATACGACAGTAAACCTCCTATATACGACAGTAAACCTCCTATATACGACAGTAAACCTCCTATACGACAGTAAACCTCCTATATACGACAGTAAACCTCCTATATACGACAGTAAACCTCCTATATACGACAGTAAACCTCCTATATACGACAGTAAACCTCCTATATACGACAGTACACCTCCTATATACGACAGTAAACCTCCTATATACGACAGTAAACCTCCTATATACGACAGTAAACCTCCTATATACTGACAGTAAACCTCCTATATACGACAGTAAACCTCCTATATACGACAGTAAACCTCTATATACGACAGTAAACCTCCTATATACGACAGTAAACCTCCTATATACGACAGTAAACCTCCTATATACGACAGTAAACCCTCCTATATACGACAGTAAACCTCTAGGATCCCGACAGTAAACCTCCGATATACAGCAGATACACCTCCTATATACACGACAGTAAAACCTCCTATATACGACAGTAAACCTCCTAGTATACGACAGTATAACCTCCTATATCACGACAGCAGTAAACCTCCTATATACGACAGTAAACCTCCTATATACGACAGTAAACCTCATATATACGACTAGTAAAAGCCTCACTATATACGACAGTAAACCTCCTATATACGACAGTAAGTAACCTCTCTATATACGACAATAAACCTCCTATCTATGACAGCAGTACACCTCCTATATAGCGACAGTAAACCTCCTATATAACGCAGTAAACCTCCTATATACGGACAGTAAACCTCATATATACGACAGTAAACCTCTAATATATACACTGTCAACCTCCTATATACGACAGGTAAACCTCCTATATACGACAGTAGACTCCTATATACGACCAGTAAACCTCCTATATATACACCGTAAACCTCCTACTATACGACAGTAAACCTCATACTATACGACAGTTAAACCTCCTATATACGACAGTAAACCTCCTATATACGACAGTAAGCCTCCTATATACGACAGTAAACCTCCTAATACGACAGTAAACCTCCTATATACGACAGTAAACCTCCTATATACCACAGTAAACCTCCTATATACACAGTAAGTAACCTCTATATACGACAGTAAACCTCCTATATACACAGTAACCTCCTATATACGACAGTAAACCTCCTATATACGACAGTAAACCTCCTATATACGACAGTAAACCTCCTATATACACAGTAAAACCTCCTATATAACGACAGTAAACCTCCTAATATAGACAGTAAACCTCCTATATACAACAGTAAACCTCTATATACGACAGTAAACCTCCTATATAAGACAGTAAACCTCCTATATACGACAGTAAACCCTCCTAATATCGACAGTAAAACCTCTATATACGACAGTAAACCTCCTATATACAGACAGTAAATCCTATATACGACAGTAAACCTCCTATATATACGACAGTAAACCTCCTATATACGACAGTAAACCTCCTATATACACAGTAAACCTCCTATATACGACAGTAAACCTCCTATATACGACAGTAAACCTCCTATATACGACAGTAAACCTCCTATATACGACAGTAAACCTTCCTAATATACGACAGTAAACCTCCTATATACAACAGTAAACCTCCTATATACGACAGTAAAACCTCCTATATACGACAGTAACCTCCTATATACGACATTAACCTCCTATATATGACATGTAAACCTCCTATATACGACAGTAAACCTATATACGACAGTAAACCTCCTATATACGACAGTAAACCTCCTATATACGACAGTAAACCTCCTATATATGACAGTAAACCTCCTATATACGACAGTAAACCTCCAATATACGACAGTAAACCTCCTATATACACAGTAAACCTCCTATATACGACAGTAAACCTCCTATATACACAGTAAACCTCCTATATACGACATTGAACCTCCTATATAGGACTGTAAACCTCCTATATACGACAGTAAACCTCCTATATACGACAGTAAACCTACTATATATGAATGTAAACCTCCTATATACGACAGTAAACCTCCTATATACGACAGTAAACCTACTATATATGAATGTAAACCTCCTATATACGACAGTAAACCTCCTATATACACAGTAAATCTCCTATATACAACAGTAAATCTCCTATATACGACAGTAAACCTCCTATATACAACAGTAAACCTCCTATATACGAGGGTAAACCTCCTATATACGACAGTAAACCTCCTATATACGACAGTAAACCTCCTATATACAACAGTAAACCTCCTATATATGACAGTAAACCTCCTATATACGACAGTAAACCTCCTATATACGACAGTAAACCTCCTATATACGACAGTAAACCTCCTATATACGACAGTAAACCTCCTATATACGACAGTAAACCTCCTATATACGACAGTAAACCTCCTATATACGACAGTAAACCTATATACGACAGTAAACAATATAACTAAACCTCCTAACGACATAAACCCTAATCCATAACATCCTCCTATATCAGAATACCCCTATATAACACAGTAAACCTCCTTATACACAAAACCCCATATAACAGTAAACCTCCTATATAGAGAAACCTATATACAGTAAACTCCTTATACACGTAAACCTCCTATAACAGAAAACCTCCTATAGACAGTAAACCTCCTATATACACAGTAAACCTAAATAAACCTCCTAAATAACCATATATACTAGTAACCCCTATACAAAAAACCTCCTATTACGAAAACCCTATAATTAAACCCCTATATACGACGTAAACCTCCTATATACACAAACCTCCTATATACGAAAAACCTCTAAACAGAAACCTCCCATACAGTAAAAACCCCTATACCGACAGTAAACCTCCTATATACGACAGTAAACCCCTATATACGACAGTAACCTCCTATATACGCACTAAACCTCCTATATACGACAGTAAACCTCCTATATACGACAGTAAACCTCCTATATACAATAAACCTCCTATATACGACAGTAAACCTCATATATACGACAGTAAACCTCCTATATACGACAGTAAACCTCCTATATACGACAGTAAGCCTCCTATATACACAGTAAACCTCCTACATACACAGTAAACCTCCTATATACGACAGTAAACCTCCTATATACACAGTAAACCTCCTATATACGACAGTAAACCTCCTATATATGACAGTAAACCTATATAAACAGCAAACCTCCTATATACGACAGTAAACCTCCTATATACGACAGTAAACCTCCTATATACGACAGTAAACCTCCTATATACACAGTAAACCTCCTACATACACAGTAAACCTCCTATATACACAGTAAACTTCCTATATACAACAGTAAACCTCCTATATACGACAGTAAACCTCCTATATAGGACAGTAAACCTCCTATATACGACAGTAAACCTCCTATATACGACAGTAAACCTCCTATATATGAATGTAAACCTCCTATATACGACAGTAAACCTCCTATATACGACAGTAAACCTATATACGACAGTAAACCTCCTATATACAACAGTAAACCTATATATGACAGTAAACCTCCTATATACGACAGTAAACCTCCTATATACGACAGTACACATATATATGACAGTAAACCTCCTATATACGACAGTACACCTCCTATATACCACAGTAAACCTCCTATATACGACAGTAAACCTCCTATATACGACAGTAAACCTCCTATATACGACAGTAAACCTCCTATATACGACAGTAAACCTCCTATATACGACAGTAAACCTCCTATATACGACAGTAAACCTCCTATATATACAATAAACCTCCTATATACGACAGTAAACCTCATATATACGACAGTAAACCTCCTATATACGACAGTAAACCTCCTATATACGACAGTAAGCCTCCTATATACACAGTAAACCTCCTACATACACAGTAAACCTCCTATATACGACAGTAAACCTCCTATATACACAGTAAACCTCCTATATACGACAGTAAACCTCCTATATATGACAGTAAACCTATATAAACAGCAAACCTCCTATATACGACAGTAAACCTCCTATATACGACAGTAAACCTCCTATATACGACAGTAAACCTCCTATATACACAGTAAACCTCCTACATACACAGTAAACCTCCTATATACACAGTAAACTTCCTATATACAACAGTAAACCTCCTATATACGACAGTAAACCTCCTATATAGGACAGTAAACCTCCTATATACGACAGTAAACCTCCTATATACGACAGTAAACCTCCTATATATGAATGTAAACCTCCTATATACGACAGTAAACCTCCTATATACGACAGTAAACCTATATACGACAGTAAACCTCCTATATATGACAGTAAACCTCCTATATACGACAGTAAACCTCCTATATACAACAGTAAACCTCCTATATACACAGTAAACCTCCAATATACGACAGTTAACCTCCTATATACGACAGTAAACCTCCTATATACAACAGTAAACCTATATATGACAGTAAACCTCCTATATACGACCGTAAACCTCCTATATACACAGTAAACCTCCTATATACAACAGTAAACCTCCTATATACACAGTAAACCTCCAATATACGACAGTTAACCTCCTATATACGACAGTAAACCTCCTATATACAACAGTAAACCTATATATGACAGTAAACCTCCTATATACGACCGTAAACCTCCTATATAAGACAGTAATTAGTTTCGCTGGTGTAATCATACATTTTAAACAGTGTTGCTGTGGTATCTGCAGTCGTACTAAATAACCGAGCGTTGCACACGAACATAACATATCTCATTAATACATAATAATTGTCTGTAGTTCTAACCACTATATATACATGTGTATGGACGATACATGGGGGGTAACTCTGTTAACAAGGGGAAGAATTGGCCGAATATCAGTGATTCTTCAATGATCAGGATTGATGTAAATATTGACATTATCTGGAATAATAAATCGAACATCCATTTACAGTTTGTATAATTTTATATGCAAAAAGCACAACTGATCAATATGGGTCTGCAAATTGTTTGCATGTAGTAAATTGAATATATAACATGGCATATTGTATCACAGACACTTTTTGATTTTATATCCAGTCTTACTGAAAATAGAATATAACGAGATGTTTTTTAGATCACGCGTTAATTGAAACTCAATAAATGATATATCATACATTAGCTAATGTCAGAAAAACAAACCTCTTTTTAGGTACGTCTTTTCATAACACTAAGATTAATGATTAGATATTCATAAATTTTACATTAAATTAATGACATTTTCCAACAACACAATAATTTTAATATAGCAGGTGATCTCTGACTTTGGGGTAAAGCAAACACATTTCATATTTGCGCAAAGACAACAAAGGATATTGGCTTACAATTAAAGTAAGTTTTAATAATACGTTCAAAAACAATATGCCAAGTCTTCATCTATCATTGCTGTATAAGAAAACATAATGAAACTAAAGGATTGCAAATGAGTTTTATTTCTTATGGGATTTTATGAAAGGAGTCTTAATTTGTTTGTTTTTTTGTTTTTGTTTTTATTTTGGCGAACCTTGGCGAGCAAAAATCCAAACTTGAAAGAAGTTTCATTAAATCTCATATCAAATGAAAACTCATTTACGATCCTAAATGTACCAAAAAATAATATGAAAGATTGCATTACATATAATAAACAATGAGGATTTCGAGATCCATATTTATCTTTAAAAAAATCAAGCGTACAAACTATAAATGGTAAAAAAAAAAATAGTAATGAAAAATATACTAGCGAAAATAATTGAGAGGTTAAATATAAATTGTAAAGCAGTGCCATGGTTAACAAATTATTACTGTACATTTATTGAGGACATTTCTCATATTACCTGCTGCATGAATGCAAGTATAACGTTATGAAAGTATGGTAACTTTCACTTTCGATTTCTACATGTTCCGAATTGTACACCACTTCTGGGGCCTTGACGGACGAGAGGACAAGAGAATATTCTACATACTACCTGTGTTAATCAAACGAAAATCAAATCTACATACTACCTGTGTTAATCAAACGAAAATCAAAAACCTTGATGTCTTACAGTTAATGGACAAAAGCATAAAACATGTACTAACAAATTAACACCCCCAACCAGTCATATGTATCTCGGGCTCAATCAGCGGCAGATGAAGTTCCGTTCAATGAACCCGCTATTTTACTTGTTACAGATGTTGACATTCGGGAAGAAATATGTGTATACAGTCTTATTATGTTAACTATCTGGATTTCTTATACAATACTGAAAATGTTACTGGTCCAAAAACATCGATAACAAAAATATCTATATCCTATGATATACTGTAATGTAAACAATTAAACAACCGTCTTTGTCACAATATCATCACAAGATATATTTACAATAAAAACATGTTAAGATTTCAATTTATAATCAAATAAAACTATCAGAATACGTTTATCTATACAGAAGATACATACTTCAAATAAGTTTTCAAGGTGAAGTTCGGATTTTAAAAACTAAGGTGATAAAACTGGCGTCATTTTATATTAACAAACAGTTCAACTAACAGCGAAATAATTCTCAAAATAGGTTCTTAAATGAATTATATATTCTAAGGAACGTAAAAGAAAATTAAATGGAAAAATAGGCACAATATTTCTGTATAAGGAGACAAAATCAAAATAGGATAGCCAAATAAAATAAAATAATGAAAAAAAAAACATTTCAAAGGATGAAGTTTTTTTTTCAATTGTGGTTGTAACAAAAATAAAGAAGAGGGGCTCAGATGGCAATTTATCAGTTGTCATATCTTATCATCATCAATATCGAATGTTCTTATATACATACATCTATTTGTACACACATGATGAACACAATCTAGCACAGAGATTCCTAAAGTATCTCATATCCTTAAAAATAAACAATATTCAATGCAGATAGTAAGGCAATAACAAAGGTTTTTTTAGCAATTCTTTACAGATACGACATACAATATTCTATATAGATACGACATACACTATTCTATACATACATGACATACACTACTCTATATAGACACGACATACACTACTCTATACAGACACGACATACACTACTCTATATAGACACGACATATACTACTCTATATAGACACGACATACACTTCTCTATACAGATACGACATACACTATTCTATACATACATGACATACACTACTCTATATAGACACGACATACACTACTCTATACAGACACGACATACACTACTCTATATAGACACGACATACACTACTCTATACAGATACGACATACACTACTCTATATAGATACGACATACACTACTCTATACAGACACGACATACACTACTCTATATAGACACGACATACACTACTCTATATAGACACGACATACACTACTCTATACAGACACGACATACACTACTCTATATAGACACGACATATACTACTCTATATAGACACGACATACACTACTCTATATAGACACGACATACACTACTCTATATAGACACGACATACACTACTCTATACAGACACGACATACACTACTCTATATAGACACGACACACACTACTCTATATAGACACGACATACACTACTCTATACAGACACGACATACACTACTCTATATAGACACGACATACACTACTCTATACAGATACGGCATACACTACTCTATACAGACACGACATACACTATTCTATACAGATACGACATACACTACTCTATATAGACACGACATACACTACTCTATACAGACACGACATACACTACTCTATACAGACACGACATACACTATTCTATACAGACACGACATACACTACTCTATATAGACACGACATACACTACTCTATACAGACACGACATACACTATTCTATACAGACACGACATACACTACTCTATACAGACACGACATACACTATTCTATACAGACACGACATACACTATTATATATAGAAAGGACATTTACTACTCTATACATAAATGGCCCATCATGCTCATTTGAAGAATGAAGATAAGCCTTTGGCGAGACGTTGATTACAATCAATGTGATAATATTTTGACATAATTGATGACAATCATACTTGCAACTCAACAATGCTCTATACATGTACATGTATATCATTATTTTGTTTTCGAATGGTGTTATATCCCATATAAATATGATTTTCATATTTTCTCCAAGTAACAAAGATTTCAGGATTTTGATTAGGTTTGTCCCCATGAGCTACCATTGATAACATTTTTTAAAATCAAGAAAAAAATCCATCAAATGAGGTTTTACACGTATACAATTAACTCTAACCAATTTTAGTATTAAAATGCAAAAAGATATAGTCTTATAATAGGTCGATACATGGCTCTCCACAGTCCGGATGGCGCAAAAAACAAACTGAATCATAAAAATTTCAAAGAACTACATTAATTCTTTCTTTAAATAAATAAAGGGATGATATCTAACAGTGTCTTCAGTGATACCAAATATATCTCATTAGTGTGGCTAGTATTTTGACATTCAAAATTGAAATATTGAAATATCAAAATTAGCCATGCCCGGGAAATAGATTCGGTATTACTAAAGATACTTTTAAATATTCTGTTTATTGCATAAGAAAGCACAACATGATATATTAATTTCCCCATTGTCGTTTGTAAACAGTGGTCTGATTGGTCAAATTAAAACTAGTGAAAAATATCACTTGTATAAAAATGAATAATTTTTCGATATTTCATTGGTAAAAATAACCAAAATGAAAAATTAAGATTACTGTTTTATCTAATTATTGCTTAAAGCATCTCAAAATCGACGAAAACATTTATCTGCATTTGCATACTGATCATCAAAACGGGCGTTACATGTTTATTGCACGACGATATGAGGTTATAAAATCCTGTTCTAAAATTGTACCTGAATGTTGGAGAGATATACATTATGTAACATATATTCATATACATTATCTACAATTATTGAAAAAATATGTAATGCAAATAAATGAAAACTTCAATTTGATAATACACGATAAAATGTTACATCAAGTGAAGACAGCTGCTGGAATACTAGGAACGTTATCATTGGCTGCCCTGGTCAAAATATAATGTACAGAATATAAGGTAAAGGTTATACAAAATAACAAATAATCATCATTTAAACGCTGTACAGAGTGAACGCCATGCAAATAACAAAGGCTCGCACATACTTCTTGAATAGAGGACGCTGGAACCTAATTACGTCATAATGATGACTGGCTATACTCATTGGATCGTAGCCATTCGGATAATGACGACTGGCTATACTCATTGGATCGTAACCAATCGGATAATGACGACTGGCTATACTCATTGGATAGAAGCCATTCGGATAATGACGACTGGCTATACTCATTGGATAGAAGCCATTCGGATAATGACGACTGGCTATACTCATTGGATAGAAGCCATTCGGATAATGACGACTGGCTATACTCATTGGATCGCAGCCATTCCAGAACTGTTAAGGTCAAAAAACAGGCAATTCACACGTTTTAATGTCACGTGTTATAATGAAACAACATTAGAAAAACAATCAACATTGTCATTAAGAAAATCCCAAAAGTTAACATACACAACAATCAAAGCACCGATTTATATAATATACAAATTATCTTAATTAGAGTAATGTATCATTATCAGATCATCATGTTCTTCAGGGAATCAGACACACTAACACTTAAAGTCATATGACCTTCCGCATTGTCACAATGACCATACAATGTATATAACAATCATAATATACCCCACCACTATTCCGTCATGATAGACACAAAATTGTTCCGTCATGATAGCGACAACACTGTTCCCCGTCATGATAGACAACAATGTTCCCCGTCATGATATAGACAACAATGTTCCCCGTCATGATAGACAACAATGTTCCCCGTCATGATAGAGACAACAATGTTCCCCGTCATGATAGACAACAATGTTCCCCGTCATGTTAGAGACAACAATGTTCCCCGTCATGATAAAGACAACAATGTTCCCCGTCATGATAGACAACAATGTTCCCCGTCATGATAGAGACAACAATGTTCCCCGTCATGATAAAGACAACAATGTTCCCCGTCATGATAAAGACAACAATGTTCCCCGTCATGATAGAGACAACACTGTTCCCCGTCATGATAGACAACACTGTTCCCCGTCATGATAGAGACAACACTGTTCCCCGTCATGATAGACAACACTGTTCCCCGTCATGATAGAGACAACATCAACACACTATCTCTTATTATCTGTGTAAAGGTTAATAATATTGTGGATTTCTATCAAGATATTATTTGAACTTAATAACACCTACTGAGTCAACGAACCATTCTTTTATTTCTGTCGTAGATCTATATACTTTACATGAATACTTTCCAAATTATACAGCATAGATCATGGAATGGAATTTGTAATGGAATGATTCACATTATTTATTTGATGTATTATAATGATATTTGCACATTTTAACGAAATTATTCTTAAAAGTTTCAATATCTTTTCTAGAAGAATCAAAAGCAAGAATATGAAATTACTAGGTTAATGTACTTAATTCAACACCATAAGTATTATAACTTTTAGGTTAAACAATATCGCTGGAATCATAAAGGAAGCATCGAAGATACACGCGTATCAAATATCACAAATTACGGAATTCGTTTGATTACTGGAATGTTATGTAAATAACAAAAACGCACGTATCGGTGAATATAAAACTGACCTACACTACGTAAGTTGTTGCCAGTGTAATACACGGATTTCTACAGAAATGTGTCTCGTAAGTTCGGGTTAGTACACTCCTCCTTATGACCATGTAGTTAAAATATCATACCAAGCGTTTATACGGACTACAATCTGTACATACGTTCACACACCTACAATACATAGACCATAGTCGTACCGATGTTGATCAGTAATTTAAAACGACGTTGAAGTTTTAACAGTTGTTAAAACATATTTTTGACAAGATATCGTCTTGTTATACACTCATACCACCGAGACTCTGACATTCCTCGACCTCTAGATGTTATACACTCATACCACCGAGACTCTGACACTCCTCGACCTCTGGGTGTTATACACTCATACCACCGAGACTCTGACATTCCTCGACCTCTAGATGTTATACACTCATACCACCGAGACTCTGACACTCCTCGACCTCTGGATGTTATACACTCATACCACCGAGACTCTGACATTCCTCGACCTTTAGATGTTATACACCCATACCACCGAGACTCTGACACTCCTCGACCTCTGTATGTTATACACTCATACCACCGAGACTCTGACATTCCTCGACCTCTAGATGTTATACACTCATACCACCGAGACTCTGACACTCCTCGACCTCTGGATGTTATACACTCATACCACCGAGACTCTGACATTCCTCGACCTTTAGATGTTATACACCCATACCACCGAGACTCTGACATTCCTCGACCACTGGATGTTATACACTCATACCACCGAGACCCTGACATTCCTCGACCTTTAGATGTTATACACCCATACCACCGAGACTCTGACATTCCTCGACCACTGGATGTTATACACTCATACCACCGAGACCCTGACATTCCTCGACCTCTGTATGTTATACACTCATACCACCGAGACTCTGACACTCCTCGACCTCTGTATGTTATACACTCATACCACCGAGACTCTGACATTCCTCGACCTCTGTATGTTATACACTCATACCACCGAGACTCTGACATTCCTCGACCTCTGGATGTTATACACTCATACCACCGAGACTCTGACACTCCTCGACCTCTGGATGTTATACACTCATACCACCGAGACTCTGACACTCCTCGACCTCTGTATGTTATACACTCATACCACCGAGACTCTGACATTCCTCGACCTCTGGATGTTATACACTCATACCACCGAGACCCTGACATTCCTCGACCTTTAGATGTTATACACCCATACCACCGAGACTCTGACATTCCTCGACCACTGGATGTTATACACTCATACCACCGAGACCCTGACATTCCTCGACCTCTGTATGTTATACACTCATACCACCGAGACTCTGACACTCCTCGACCTCTGTATGTTATACACTCATACCACCGAGACTCTGACATTCCTCGACCTCTGGATGTTATACACTCATACCACCGAGACTCTGACACTCCTCGACCTCTGGATGTTATACACTCATACCACCGAGACTCTGACACTCCTCGACCTCTGTATGTTATACACTCATACCACCGAGACTCTGACATTCCTCGACCTCTGGATGTTATACACTCATACCACCGAGACTCTGACACTCCTCGACCTCTGTATGTTATACACTCATACCACCGAGACTCTGACATTCCTCGACCTCTAGATGTTATACACTCATACCACCGAGACTCTGACATTCCTCGACCTCTGGGTGTTATACACTCATACCACCGAGACTCTGACATTCCTCGACCTCTGGGTGTTATACACTCATACCACCGAGACTCTGACACTCCTCGACCTCTGGGTGTTATACACTCATACCACCGAGACTCTGACACTCCTCGACCTCTGGATGTTATACACTCATACCACCGAGACTCTGACACTCCTCGACCTCTGGGTGTTATACACTCATACCACCGAGACTCTGACATTCCTCGACCTCTGTATGTTATACACTCATACCACCGAGACTCTGACACTCCTCGACCTCTGTATGTTATACACTCATACCACCGAGACTCTGACACTCCTCGACCTCTGTATGTTATACACTCATACCACCGAGACTCTGACATTCCTCGACCTCTGTATGTTATACACTCATACCACCGAGACTCTGACATTCCTCGACCTCTGTATGTTATACACTCATACCACCGAGACTCTGACATTCCTCGACCTCTGGATGTTATACACTCATACCACCGAGACTCTGACACTCCTCGACCTCTGTATGTTATACACTCATACCACCGAGACTCTGACACTCCTCGACCTCTGGGTGTTATACACTCATACCACCGAGACTCTGACATTCCTCGACCTCTGTATGTTATACACTCATACCACCGAGACTCTGACACTCCTCGACCTCTGTATTTTATACACTCATACCACCGAGACTCTGACACTCCTCGACCTTTAGATGTTATACACTCATACCACCGAGACTCTGACACTCCTCGACCTCTGGGTGTTATACACTCATACCACCGAGACTCTGACACTCCTCGACCTCTGTATGTTATACACTCATACCACCGAGACTCTGACATTCCTCGACCACTGGATGTTATACACTCATACCACCGAGACCCTGACATTCCTCGACCTCTGTATGTTATACACTCATACCACCGAGACTCTGACACTCCTCGACCTCTGTATGTTATACACTCATACCACCGAGACTCTGACACTCCTCGACCTCTGGATGTTATACACTCATACCACCGAGACTCTGACATTCCTCGACCTTTAGATGTTATACACCCATACCACCGAGACTCTGACACTCCTCGACCTCTGTATGTTATACACTCATACCACCGAGACTCTGACACTCCTCGACCTCTGTATGTTATACACTCATACCACCGAGACTCTGACATTCCTCGACCTCTGGATGTTATACACTCATACCACCGAGACTCTGACACTCCTCGACCTCTAGATGTTATACACTCATACCACCGAGACTCTGACACTCCTCGACCTCTGGATGTTATACACTCATACCACCGAGACTCTGACATTCCTCGACCTTTAGATGTTATACACCCATACCACCGAGACTCTGACATTCCTCGACCACTGGATGTTATACACTCATACCACCGAGACCCTGACATTCCTCGACCTTTAGATGTTATACACCCATACCACCGAGACTCTGACATTCCTCGACCACTGGATGTTATACACTCATACCACCGAGACCCTGACATTCCTCGACCTCTGTATGTTATACACTCATACCACCGAGACTCTGACACTCCTCGACCTCTGTATGTTATACACTCATACCACCGAGACTCTGACATTCCTCGACCTCTGTATGTTATACACTCATACCACCGAGACTCTGACATTCCTCGACCTCTAGATGTTATACACTCATACCACCGAGACTCTGACATTCCTCGACCTCTGTATGTTATACACTCATACCACCGAGACTCTGACACTCCTCGACCTCTAGATGTTATACACTCATACCACCGAGACTCTGACACTCCTCGACCTCTGGATGTTATACACTCATACCACCGAGACTCTGACACTCCTCGACCTCTGGATGTTATACACTCATACCACCGAGACTCTGACATTCCTCGACCTCTGTATGTTATACACTCATACCACCGAGACTCTGACATTCCTCGACCTCTGTATGTTATACACTCATACCACCGAGACTCTGACACTCCTCGACCTCTGTATGTTATACACTCATACCACCGAGACTCTGACACTCCTCGACCTCTAGATGTTATACACTCATACCACCGAGACTCTGACACTCCTCGACCTCTGTATGTTATACACTCATACCACCGAGACCCTGACATTCCTCGACCTCTGTATGTTATACACTCATACCACCGAGACTCTGACGCTCCTCGACCTCTGTATGTTATACACTCATACCACCGAGACTCTGACATTCCTCGACCTCTGGATGTTATACACTCATACCACCGAGACTCTGACACTCCTCGACCTCTGGATGTTATACACTCATACCACCGAGACTCTGACACTCCTCGACCTCTGTATGTTATACACTCATACCACCGAGACTCTGACATTCCTCGACCTCTGGATGTTATACACTCATACCACCGAGACTCTGACACTCCTCGACCTCTGTATGTTATACACTCATACCACCGAGACTCTGACACTCCTCGACCTCTGGGTGTTATACACTCATACCACCGAGACTCTGACATTCCTCGACCTCTGTATGTTATACACTCATACCACCGAGACTCTGACACTCCTCGACCTCTGTATGTTATACACTCATACCACCGAGACTCTGACACTCCTCGACCTCTGTATGTTATACACTCATACCACCGAGACTCTGACATTCCTCGACCTCTGTATGTTATACACTCATACCACCGAGACTCTGACATTCCTCGACCTCTGGATGTTATACACTCATACCACCGAGACTCTGACACTCCTCGACCTCTGTATGTTATACACTCATACCACCGAGACTCTGACACTCCTCGACCTCTGGGTGTTATACACTCATACCACCGAGACTCTGACATTCCTCGACCTCTGTATGTTATACACTCATACCACCGAGACTCTGACACTCCTCGACCTCTGTATGTTATACACTCATACCACCGAGACTCTGACACTCCTCGACCTTTAGATGTTATACACTCATACCACCGAGACTCTGACACTCCTCGACCTCTGGGTGTTATACACTCATACCACCGAGACTCTGACATTCCTCGACCTCTGTATGTTATACACTCATACCACCGAGACTCTGACATTCCTCGACCTCTGTATGTTATACACTCATACCACCGAGACTCTGACATTCCTCGACCTTTAGATGTTATACACTCATACCACCGAGACTCTGACATTCCTCGACCTCTGTATGTTATACACTCATACCACCGAGACTCTGACACTCCTCGACCTTTAGATGTTATACACTCATACCACCGAGACTCTGACACTCCTCGACCTCTGGGTGTTATACACTCATACCACCGAGACTCTGACATTCCTCGACCTCTGTATGTTATACACTCATACCACCGAGACTCTGACATTCCTCGACCTCTGGGTGTTATACACTCATACCACCGAGACTCTGACATTCCTCGACCTCTGGGTGTTATACACTCATACCACCGAGACTCTGACATTCCTCGACCTCTGTATGTTATACACTCATACCACCGAGACTCTGACATTCCTCGACCTCTGTATGTTATACACTCATACCACCGAGACTCTGACATTCCTCGACCTCTGTATGTTATACACTCATACCACCGAGACTCTGACACTCCTCGACCTCTGGGTGTTATACACTCATACCACCGAGACTCTGACATTCCTCGACCTCTGTATGTTATACACTCATACCACCGAGACTCTGACACTCCTCGACCTCTGGGTGTTATACACTCATACCAACGAGACTCTGACATTCCTCGACCTCTGTATGTTATACACTCATACCACCGAGACTCTGACATTCCTCGACCTCTAGATGTTATACACTCATACCACCGAGACTCTGACACTCCTCGACCTTTAGATGTTATACACTCATACCACCGAGACTCTGACATTCCTCGACCTCTGGATGTTATACACTCATACCACCGAGACTCTGACACTCCTCGACCTCTGGACTGCTCTCTAGAAGCTGAAGGCCATGCTTTGTCATGTAGCGTTGGTTAATGTCGTATATCTCGTCTCGGAGCTGTTTGCTCTGGACGTCCTCCTCGCCTAGGTAACTGGGAGGATGGGGCTGGTATAAGGAGTTGTCTCCGTCAAACTCCAAGTAAGCAGAAATGTCCTCCGAAAGCGAGTCTGGTGCACACCACATCTCTTTTTGTTCGAATTTCTTTGGGAATAACTTTCTCTGTGGAGTATTGATCTGCATGTCTACATACTCGTATGATTGTGTTGTTTGTGGTTCTGGAGATAACTGATTCGGGGCCGTTCCTTCTTGGAAAGCATAGTCATAATGACGGTTTGGATTATTAGTGTTATCATACGTATGGGCTATCAATTCATTGCTGTTACAATCAGCACCGTTATAGAGAAACTCCATTTGACCAGGTTCGTCCACACAAAGACCAGAATCGAATTCTTCCGAGCTGGAACTTAGCCTTATCTTGTGCATACTCTCATATTCTTTAGCTTCGTTAATCGCGTCGATAAGGTTCATACCTGAAGGCCTCAATCTGATGCTGACGCGTACAGGCAACTTCAATTCCTCCAACCTACCTTGTGAAGGTTTCAGACCGTGTATGTGGCACAGGAACTCGTCTAAGTGGGTAGGGATATTAAACACTGTACCACGAAACAGGTTTTTGATGACAAATCTGTCAGTCGTATAAGGAAACTGAAGAGAGATCAACTTCTCCACATCCTTGCCTCTGCTCAAACGTTCTGTGATTTGCTGGAGTGCTGGTACAAAAATATCCCCCGCCTTGGTAAGTGGTTGATAGCACAGTTCTCCTTTATTCTCCTTCCAGGATTTATACTGAAGGTATGCGGCGGAAGAGTGCACCACCAGAATGAAATTCGCCAGGTCCATGGAGCGTGCTATCCATTGCGACTTGTCACCTATTTTAGAATCAGGGGCGAAGGTCACATCACAAAGGCATTCTTTCTCCAGGAAAGTGGTGAATGATTTCAGCACGCCTAGATGTTTGGGATGGTCTTCGGTGTTCACAAGAAACACTTTCTGTCTCTTCAACAGCCCTAGACCTGTATGTGGATACAATGCGTATTAAATCAAGACAATATCTCGTTTCCTCTCAGTTACAAACTCCAAATGTTCCTTGACTATCGTTACCTTTAAAAATCAGTAGTTTGGTAGATTCCAAATCTTAAAATTCAATAGCTATCATGAGTGTTTTAGATAAAAGTTTGCGATTTGGATGAAAAACATCGATGCAACAAAGAAGTTGATATAGAAAATAAATCGACTGGTTACCTTGGTTACCTGTGGTTGCAGTTTTCTCGTCATTGACGTAATTCGTATTTATTTGACCTTTTTCCTGTCCTGGTAAATATTTTCCTGGTTCAGGGTCTTGTTTTTTTCCTTGTTTCCCTGTAAAGACCAAGAAGCGTTGTTTATAGCAGATCATTTCCTTATTCAAAAGTTTATATTTGTCAATGTCCACAAACTAAAAATGCATAACACTTATATGAGCTTCTCTTAATTTACGAATATTTCGCCTTTTAATTAACTTTAATAGGCAATCCATTAATAAGATATTCATTCTGTTCGGATGTAATCTGATCTTCTACCCTGTTAATCAGACGTGTTATACAATGTATATTGTCAACTTATTCTCTTTTATTTTACTTTTATTGTTAAACAGGAATATGGATAGCCCCTTACATGAGAAGGCCATTTTAATATGTTACCTACTTCTGTACATGAAGCAGAAAAAGGCGATGATTGCGATGAGAATTATACCAAGAAACGAGCCAACCACGCTTCCTACAACCTTGCCTGTCGTGTCTTCTAGTCCTGGAATGATAATATGGTAAGGTTACCATGGAAACACCACATTAAACAATCACTCAACTTTTAGTCCTGGAATGATATCATGGTAAGGTTACTATGGAAACCCGACATAAAACAATCACTTAATTTCTATTCATTGAATAATAATATTGTAAGGTAGCCATAGAAATATGAAATTAAACAATCACTAAACTTCAATAATTTGGTATTAATCAAATTGTCCTCGTCATATAATACTTTATTACATACTAAATAATTTAGCCTGATTTTTACGGAAATGCCATTTACAGTAAATAGAAGCGAAGAAGAATAGTTTATTGTTGTAATGGAATGTCAGTCGTACATAGATTATGGATGTCTATAAATTAACCGATAACAAATCAATATCGTCGTTCCTTTAGCAGAACATCGGTATGTACATGTAATAAAGAAAAAAGCGGAAACTAAAAAAAGAAAAATCCTTTTATATCTTATTCCGCTAAGTTTGAGTGTTCGACAATAACTGGCCTGTATATTCAATGTTATACCGCCATACACAATATCATATATAGAATTATGAGGTAGTCGTTTCTCTTACAATTTTCTATTTGTTTTTACCTTCTTTATAATTAAAATGAGTGTTACCATTATTGACATTGTTAGTAGAGTAAGTTTTTCACGTGTGAAAAAAACATACAATAATAATACCTTAATAAATAAAACATTGATCGTGTCCAGTTATTATAATCAGGTAGAATACGTATGTGTATCATTCACCGAGACAATCGATTGTAATATTTGATCTCTTATCGATTTATTTTGTCCCTGGGAAAACAACTGGGCGAATGAAATATCACAATATTTATCCCCGTAATGATTATTTTTATCGACATGAAGGATGTTTGTGCTTTCCTCAGTAGACGTCTGTGATTTTGGACATGCTGGTTGAGTCGTATCCCACTATGAAACGGATCTCTAACTGTCTGTGATATTAAGCGTGCCTTGTGTGGGAGTTCATATTTGTTAGTGGAGAAAAAAAAGGACACATTTACGACAACTTGTTCTGCAATGATCCGTCGAGAGAGCCAGTTTTCCAAACCTTCCTAATCATTTAAAACAGTCGACGACCGTCCAATTCTTCAGACAATTTACCACAATATTAATACCCTATACTGAGTACAGCGAGAGGAACAGTATATGTGATTCCTGGCACACCGCACATAGCCTGTACATAGTTTTCTTGAAGATCAGGTCAAACAAATATTACAATGTCAATGTTCACTGGTCCGAGACAACGCAGTCATACATGTAGATATATACCTTACCACATGCCTTCCGGTTACACTATATTCGTCTTAAGATTCGTCTAAAATTATTTCTGGCGACCTTTGAAAACTTGCTTGGAGAATTCATAAAATTACAGATGATACTGGGCAAAATACAGTAACAGTGGTCCAGCAATGTTTTAAAAGAAGAATTTGCCAGCATGGGAATTATGCTATCGATATAGGTACTTTTAGAAGACATTACTATTACCCGTTACGTCTCAAAGTAGTCGCTATAAATTGTCGATTCCAAACCCACTAGTTAAAACATTTCGATGATAATGAAATTATTTTTTTCTGAACAAAGAACAATGTCCCTTCGCTTTCAGAGTAGAGTATGTCCGTTATCTTTGAAGTGCTTTCATATTACAGTTAAAACTAAAGACACGCGTGTGTTACTTGATACCGAGGGACTAATGGGAAGGGTGACGTCATCAATGTCCCTGTTGACCAAAACAAACTAATAAGTCCGGAGTTCATGATATTTTCTCTTTAGATATGAAGTTTAACTTGTTCGAGTCTTATTCTTGTACATTTTCTATCTGTCTCCATGTTTTGGTATTCATTGATCAATTTAAAGACATGTTCATATACTATTATAAACATATCCTCTGTATTTATTCTAAAACAGTAAAACTTCTTATTTCGATATCAGTGTTGGCATTGCATCATGAGTATCTTTGTTGATAGTAAGATATATATTTGAATAAAAACTTAAGAATAAAGGCAAAGGGCACATTATAGACAATAGTAGCAGTAAGCAAAGTAAAACAAAGGTAATGAGGAGCTTTATAGAGTTTGTCAGTCTCCAGGGAGAGAAACTGCCCAAATATTCCACATGCAAAGAACGAAAAGAAAAGAAGGAAAAGATCTTGGTAGTAAAAAGTGTTTTATTGAAAAGATATATACAACAACTAGGATATTATGGGAGCGGAAGGAAAAGAAAGGTTGCTGCCTGATAGTAATTTACCATTGGAAGTCGTACCTATAACAAAGTACAAAAAGGTCAAATTACCATGGTGCGTTTGATATATATATTGTCATCTGAAGTCAGTTCGTTAATATACACCTCCTAACTAGAGGCCAATTGACTTTAACGGTTAATAGACTATAAAGACAGACTTTAACGGTTAATAGACTATAAAGACAAAGGACAATTGTGTAATACTGTATGCTGTCCCAAAAACTTACAACACATGGTCAGGGCCATCTTGGGATCGTTCTTGTTTGGTTTCTTAACCTAAATTTAGAGCTAAAGAATAATCTTATAATAACAACACTTGATCAAGACCATCTCATTTCCATTTCTACTAAATCACATTGAGGAGTTTTTGAAATGTGATTTTTAAAATGGCAGTCATTGCGGCCATATTAGGGTTCGAATAAATCCAGACATTTACAGCATTTACTCAGGAAATCGAACATCGATGATAAATGGCAATTTTAAGTTAAACATCCTAGTGGAACTAGAGATGTTTAAATGTGTTGTTCAAAAGGTGGGCAGGGCTAGCTTCGGTATAGAAACGACACGATAACAGCACCTTTTCATGACTATCTCAGGATCGTTTTAGATAAACCTGAGCGGAATATCACTAGTTTATCTCAAAAAACAATATGTGCAAAATCACAAAAAAATACATAAAGTTTATTGGCTTCCCTCCCAAACACCCCACCAATGCTTGGTGCATGGCACCAGCAGAACCAGAGAAAAGTTTTTTAGTAATATTTTTTTCTAAATGGCAGTCATGGCGGCCATCTTGGGTGTCAGCCCTACCTCAGAAATAAGAACACTTGAGTATGAATTCTAAAATAAATGTGTTATTTCCTGATAGTTTGCGGCTGTAATAACTCTATAATGAATGAGTACTTAGATTTCAATTGACAATACCTGGCAGTAAGCATTACACAAGGTAAATATTTTTCCTTTGGGTAAGAGCAAAAAATAATAATCAAAGTGAGCGTGCACTATCAAAGATATAACCACACCCCGTTAACAAATTGGGAAGTCTAATTAGGTCTTGTTAAAATACATGTATTTATGTACTGTATACATTGCGAAACTCGGCAAATCTATAAAAGAAAAATGTGAACCGAAATTCGCAGAAAACTTATGACAGGAACGTTCCACGGAAGTGGAAGTGTCTTCTGCGCAAAATGTTTGGTGATTACAAAAGTTACTGCACTCAAACAGATTATCTATTGATAGAAACAATTACTGTATCTTGACATTTGACTAGTTAAAAACAGGCGAAACAAGATATATCTTTCAAAAAGATAAACGGCATAGTTTTAATGATAGTGGTAATAACGTAAAACTGCGGGTGAAAAAAAATTAACGAAATATTTTTTTTCAGCACGGATAACAAAATTATATCAGTTTGAATAATTTTGGGTGATAATACATGTAAGACTTGGAATCAGAAATATAATCTTATCAGTGTGTCATTTGAAAAGATACATCCACTTATTCAGCTTGCATTCAATCTTAACTTTGTTTCGTTTTTAACTGCATACTGCATTTTGCATTTACCGCTATATTGACCAATCACATACTTCATCTTGACCAGTAACGCCATCTGTCGCGTCATATCCGGACCAAACGAATATTATACGGCTATGCTGAAAACTTGCATGAAAATTTAGTTTGATTGGCCAAAAGTAACTTGAGTTATCACAGGGAAACGATTTGTCTATACTTAGATACAAATTGTGTGGTTATAGTTACTGTGACCTTGTCCTTTGACCTTTAGACCAGTGGAAAAAATCAAACAATATCATGCAAGCACTTGTGGTAAGGAAGATCTGCATTAAGTTTGAGTTTGATCGACCAAAGGGAACTGGAGTTATGACAAGAAAACGAATATGTTCTATCTTAGTATCCGTAAGAGCGACCATGACCTTGACCTTTGGATCTAAAAAAAATTCCAAGCATGTACTTTTGGTAAGAAAGGTCTGCATATTGTGTCCATAGAGAACTTGAGTTATAAATAGCATGGAAACGAATTTCCTAACTTTAGCACGGAATCCTCTGTGTGGACGCTGCCGACATAGTTATACCTATATGTATATATGTGTCGCATGCAAAAAGAATTGACGCGTTTGTTGTGAATTTACACACACATGCTAGCATGACCCTATCGTATATACATTGCTGTTGACATCACTCCACTATAAAGGATATACTTACGTAAGGTGGAGGGTTCCTGTGTAGTGGGAGGTACGGGGGCTACATTGTATTTACGTAAGGTGGAGGGTTCCTGTGTAGTGGGGGTACGGGGGCTGGGTACATTGTACTTACGTAAGGTGGAGGGTTCCTGTGTAGTGGGGGTACGGGGGCTGGGTACATTGTACTTACGTAAGGTGGAGAGTTCCTGTGTAGTGGGGGGTACGGGGGCTGGGTACATTGTACTTACGTAAGGTGGAGAGTTCCTGTGTAGTGGGGGTACGGGGGCTACATTGTACTTACGTAAGGTGGAGGGTTCCTGTGTAGTGGGGGTACGGGGGCTGGGTACATTGTACTTACGTAAGGTGGAGGGTTCTTGTGTAGTGGGGGTACGGGGGCTGGGTACATTGTACTTACGTAAGGTTGAGAGTTCCTGTGTAGTGGGGGTACGGGGCTGGGTACATTGTACTTACGTAAGGTGGAGGGTTCCTGTGTAGTGGGGGTACGGGGGCTGGGTACATTGTACTTACGTAAGGCCGAGGGTTCCTGTGTAGTGGGGGTACGGGGCTGGGTGTTGAGCTGGGGGGCTCGTGTATATACATTGTACTTACGTAAGGCCGAGGGTTCCTGTGTAGTGGGGGTACGGGGGCTGGGTACATTGTACTTACGTAAGGCCGAGGGTTCCTGTGTAGTGGGGGTACGGGGGCTAGGTGTTGAGCTGGGAGGCTCGTGTATATACATGGCACCCGTTATAGTCCTCGTACAGGTAGAACAGTCATTGTAACTATCCTTACACAGACATTTTTTCATATCTTGGAAATATAGATCGTCGGGATAAACCTACAATGAAATCGGGAAAATATCTTTGCAAATTTAAGCTGGTCAGTATCCATTTAGTTTCATCAATAGTAATCAGCATTTGGTAAAATCAAAATATTAGACTTAAATTATTTTCAACAATGTGCCTCCAAACCACGTAAAATTCAAACTAAATCGTTCACATCTTCATAGTTATAGCTTACCTTAAGTCGGTACCATCCCGGCGATAGATCTGTGAACACTCCAGAATACTAAAACATAGAAATAGATTGTTTTTACGGCTTACACAAAATACTGGCAGTATTCTCTCAACATAATAGTATAATACAGTATAGCATTACATATATTGGGACCCTGTCTGAATGAAAATGTAAGGCGACAAAGTAAGTCATGGTTTAGTTTCGGAAACAACAGAAAATTACAAAACACAGATAAGATATGTGTTTCAGGACACAGCCAAGAAGATAAATGTCATTGAAATATGAAAATCACATACGTATGCTGTATATAGGTTTGGTATAGGTTCACAAACATGTAGGTTTGGTATAGGTTCACAAACATGTAGGTTTCCTATAGGTTCACATACATGTAGGTTTGGTATAGATTCACATACATGTAGGTTTGGTATAGGTTCACAAACATGTAGGTTTCCTATAGGTTCACATACATGTAGGTTTGGTATAGATTCACATACATGTAGGTTTGGTATAGGTTCACATACATGTAGGTTTGGTATAGGTTCACATACATGTAGGTTTGGTATAGGTTCACATACATGTAGGTTTGGTATAGGTTCACATACATGTAGGTTTGGTATAGGTTCACATACATGTAGGTTTGGTATAGATTCACATACATGTAGGTTTCCTATAGATTCACATACATGTAGGTTTCCTATAGGTTCACAAACATGTAGGTTTGGTATAGGTTCACATACATGTAGGTTTGGTATAGGTTCACATACATGTAGGTTTGGTATTGGTTCACAAACATGTAGGTTTGGTATAGGTTCACATACATGTAGGTTTGGTATAGGTTCACATACATGTAGGTTTGGTATAGATTCACATACATGTAGGTTTGGTATAGGTTCACATACATGTAGGTTTGGTATAGATTCACATACATGAATGAATAATCTTTATTTCCTCCAATTACATGAAGATTAATTTTTCATACAAACACTATACAACACAAAAAATATGTACAAATGATATATGCATCACGTGACTAATACAAAAACATGTCCATAGAAAAGTAGTTAAATCATATAATATACAATCACATGACCTCCTTCATAGTTATTTTTTCAAGTTAATTGAAGGTATATTTACAAGTTTGAACATTTTTCCTCATTTTCATCCTCATCGGCTCTATCATTTTTGCAATATTTAACATAATATTGCGCCAATCTTCACAATTTATACTTTGTGTTACATCATTTAATCCGCCAAATAAAAAAGCCAGTATTTCATTATCATTTTGATTAAAAAGTTGAACTGATTCAGTGACAGGTAGAATGTCAACTATCATGTAAAAAATTGCGTTTCTTTTTTCAAGTAGTTTCCAACAATTCATCATTAAATGTTTTATGATATCAGCAGAAGCCATTCCACATAGACGACAAACGCCTGGTGTAATAGGCATGCATCCAAGTTTAAGAAGATATGTTAATTGTTTTCTAAGATCGGTATGATTTGACAGCAGTGCAATAAGACGATGTTCTTTTAACTCTGTATGAATTAAACAAAATCGTTCAAGGTCTAATCTATTTTTAACTTTGTTTTTCCACGTCTCTTCCTCATGCTTAAAGATAGCATTATTAACAATATTTTTCCATGGCAGTTTTGATGGAAAGTATCCATCTTTGATAAATTGTTCTATAAAAAAAATAAGCTGATATTTGATAACAATATTCATCAGATTAAAAGTAATTGAATTTGAACAATCTGTATGTCCATTAATAATACATCCAAGAAGGTAATTAAAAATTTTCTTGTGGGTATAGTCATATTTGGCATTACTTAATCTTTCGAAAAATAACATTTTGTTTTTATCTATTTTCCCCTGGACTGACCAGAGTCCAAGTGAAGAAACTGTAGCGTCTACTGGGGAAGTTGAATGAAACTCTAGAATAAACCTCACGAAATATCTTTGTGTTATTTCTAGTGTTTCACTGAGTTTTGTGGATAAGTTATTCCATGTTTCACATGAGTACAATGCAGCAGGTAATATAACACGTTCCCAAATACATTTGGCTGAGGTTGGTAGCATTCCTGAAGGCTTCATGCCAACATCATATAAAGAATGTAATTTTTTCTTCAATTTTTTGGATGCCAAATTAACAGTGTTACTTCCGTCATGCTTCGCTGACAATAATGTACCAGCATATATCGTTGAATCTTTTTCAAAAACTATACTATTACAAAAATTCAATGTCAATTTAGGAGATGGTGTTTTTGTATTGGTACATCTGAAAACAATAAGTGAACTTTTGTTTCCATTATAAGTCAATCGCCATTTGTTAGCATAATTTTCTACGAATTGAAGAAGACACTGTATGTTACGTACAGATGATGAAAGTAAGGTAGTGTCATCTGCTAACAGTACAGAGGAAATATGTGTGTCTCCAATAATAAGACCACTTTTACTTTTTTCTAGGGAATACATCAATTGGTCTATATATACAGAAAACATCCATGATGACATTACCCTCCCTTGACCGCCACCTTGTCTTATATGGACCTTTTCACTTAGAAAAGAAGTATACCTCACTTCACATGAAGCTCCATTGTATGTATTATGTACTAAATTCCACAATTTACCTTTTATATTTAAATCATAATACAACTTATAGAAAAGACCATTCTGCCAGATTCTATCAAATGCTTTCTCGTTGTCTAAGAAACAGCAATACACATTAGAATTTCTGCCATTGTAGTAATTAATTAACTCTTTAACTACATAAATTGCTGGAATAGAACCATGTTCTTTACGAAAACCAAATTGACATGGATGGGGAAATGTTATTTTCTGTTCAAGAATTCTATCTTCTATTCGAACAAGTAATATTTTTTCAAAAAGTTTGCCTATTGCTGATGTTAATGTTATAGCTCTGTAATTAGCAGGGTCTGATTTGTCTTTGTTTTTCCCCTTATATAGCGGTATAATCGTGCCTTGTTTGAATGAAATTGGAACATATTCACATTCAAAAATAGCATTAAAGAGATCCTCTAGGCATTGTAACATACCATTTCCAGCAAAAATCATGTGCTCATTTGTTATAAAATCAGGGCCAGGTGCCTTTTTCCTTTTAGCTACTTTTAATATGTTTTTAATCTCAGTCATTGTAACGTTAAAGCTATCCGTAGATAATTTATCATTTATTTTTTCTTTTTCGGTCAGATTTGCTATTTCGTCATTGACAGAACTATAAAAATATTGGTCAAAATTTGGACGCATTGTCTCAGAGTAAAGATCTGAGAAGTATACACCCCATAAATTGCAAATGTCACCTGCTGATGTAGCATTTTGTCCATTGTATGTTAACTTATTATTTACAGAATTAGATTTTCTGTGTTTTTTCACTGTTCTATAAAAAAGACCTATTTCCAATTCAGCAGCTTCCCGAATCTCTTCAAATTTTTCATCTTGCCACATTTTTTCAGCTGCTCGTTTTCGCTTTCTGAATTTGGTATAGATTCACATACATGTAGGTTTGGTATAGGTTCACATACATGTAGGTTTGGTATAGGTTCACATACATGTAGGTTTGGTATAGATTCACATACATGTAGGTTTGGTATAGGTTCACATACATGTAGGTTTGGTATAGGTTCACATACATGTAGGTTTGATATAGATTCACATACATGTAGGTTTGATATAGGTTCACATACATGTAGGTTTGGTATAGATTCACATACATGTAGGTTTGGTATTGGTTCACGTACATGTAGGTTTGGTATAGGTTCACATACATGTAGGTTTGGTATAGATTCACATACATGTAGGTTTGGTATTGGTTCACATACATGTAGGTTTGGTATAGATTCACATACATGTAGGTTTGGTATTGGTTCACATACATGTAGGTTTGGTATAGATTCACATACATGTAGGTTTGGTATTGGTTCACATACATGTAGGTTTGGTATAGGTTCACATACATGTAGGTTTGGTATAGATTCACATACATGTAGGTTTGGTATAGATTCACATACATGTAGGTTTGGTATAGGTTCACATACATGTAGGTTTGGTATAGGTTCACATACATGTAGGTTTGGTATTGGTTTGATACGAACGTTTACATACATGTAGGTTTGCTATAGTTTGATACGAACGTTTACATACATGTAGGTTTGCTAAAGGTTTGCTATAGGTTTGATACGAACGTTTACATACATGTAGGTTTGCTAAAGGTTTGCTATAGGTTTGATACGAACGTTTACATACATGTAGGTTTGCTATAGGTTTGATACGAACGTTTACATACATTTAGGAATTATCTCTCTTACCTCAGATATATTTTTACGTTCGACTACGGGACCAGTTGTTTCTATGTCATCAGGCACTCTATGCAAGTTGACAATGAAGTACTGGAAGTTGAAGCGTAGAGGCGGGCTCCGGAAAGAGAAGTAGATTTGCTGAGAAAAGTTTCTGTATGTTATAGAAGTTGTCCAGGAATCTGCGGATGGATAGGTTGTATCTGTAAAAGAAAATTCACATTGTATGAAGCAGTCTAATTTGTACTACAAACAAGGAATACTGATAACTTGACCAATATTTTAATTTTCCTTGGCACCAAGGGAATATTGTGTCAGTATTTTTTTTTCTTGCATTACTTTTACCTAGCACTACTGTCTAGAAACATACCAATCCACAGTGACCCATTGCCTCTTTTAAATCTTCATAAGACCGAGTCCTTTGAGAGTTTATAATCAAATAGACCCTAGCTGTGACCTTGAATATTTCTTAAGCGATAACATGAATCTCTGTTACGCCATTAGTATTCTTCAATAGTTTGTTAGTAGGTATTGCTATGTGAGGAAAGGTTGTACTACATACAACGAAAGGTTGTACTACATACAACGAAAGGTTATAATACATACAACGAAAGGTTGTACTACATACAACGAAAGGTTATAATACATACAACGAAAGGTTGTACTACATACAACGAAAGGTTATAATACATACAACGAAAGGTTATAATACATACAACGAAAGGTTATAATACATACAACTAAGAGTCCCACCAGCTTCATCCCCACCCCTCTCAGGGTAACAACACATATACATTTACAAGGAGAATGTTGAAGGGAAATAGGCCCTGGTGTTCATGCGGAATGAGCGTCTTAGGCTTAATTGACGACAACTGCCACATAAATCTAAGTTACAGTTACATTACAATGAAAACTATTGAAGTCATAATACTAACAACAATTTTGAGAATCATTACTTACTAAACGGCGGACCGGTGTGGACCGACACACCAACAGACATGTCCTTATCGTAATGAGCGGCTGGCTTTGGTAAACTGTAGGCCATTAGGAGGAAATCTGCTCTGTTCGGGACAGGACCAACCGATTCAGCTCGGAAGGTCACCTAGTATAAAAAAATTGCATATTTATAGGAAATACAATCACATGTATAAAGCTCATTTTCTTAACCGACAACACACTACTTTGGACACCTAGGTGACCCCACATTCCCTCGGTACTACAGTACACCTTGGTGACCTCCCTCGGTACTACAGCACACCTTGGTACTACAGTACACCTTGGTGACCCCACATTCCCTCGGTATTACAGCACACCTTGGTGACCTCCCTCGGTACTACAGCACACCTTGGTGACCTCCCTCGGTACTACAGCACACCTTGGTGACCTCCCTCGGTACTACAGCACACCTTGGTGACCCCACATTCCCTCGGCACTACAGTACACCTTGGTGACCCCACATTCCCTCGGTACTACAGTACACCTTGGTGACTTCACATTCCCTCGGTACTACAGTACACCTTGGTGACCTCACATTCCCTCGGTACTACAGTACACCTTGGTGACCTCACATTCCCTCGGTATTACAGTACACCTTGGTGACCCCACATTCCCTCGGTACTACAGTACACATTGGTGACCTCACATTCCCTCGGTACTACAGTACACCTTGGTGACCTCACATTCCCTCGGTACTACAGTACACCTTGGTGACCTCACATTCCCTCGGTATTACAGTACACCTTGGTGACCCCACATTCCCTCGGTACTACAGTACACATTGGTGACCTCACATTCCCTCGGTACTACAGTACACCTTGGTGACCTCACAATCCCTCGGTATTGCAGTACACATTGGTGACCTCACATTCCCTCGGTACTACAGTACACCTTGGTGACCCCACATTCCCTCGGTACTACTGTTCAACCCGGTAACCTTACCTGATTCTCTTTGTCGTCTTTCGTGATCTGACCAGTCAGATTGAAGATGATACATTTAACATCTGTATTTCCAGCAATTAGTTCCATGTATGTAATTTCAAATCCTCTTACATCTTTGTAACTACCTAAACAATGAGAACAAACAAAATGGTAAATAAGAAATCGAAAAATAAAACAAAACAAAGCAAATGATACTAAATAAATTTGGATGTAATGATAGTCCGATTAAAATTGCCAAGATACTTGTAAATAAAATGTTAGTGGTTTGGACAATTTTGGCTGTACGATGTCATTTTAAACCACAACCAAAACTGTATTTGATTGATTATAGAATGGATCATACACAGAGAAATTTGTCTGTGGTCAACTGTAATCAAAACGTGACTTAAGACATTTCGGCAGATTCGTTATCACTTAAATAATAAAACATAATGTTTTTTTATTTCTTTCCGATAAGTTGGAGTTAGTTGATCAATCCGGTATAACAATACGTACTTGTCATAGGCGGCCGAATGGAGATATTAAATGCTGGGTAGGAGGCGTTGGAGTGCCCCGAGTAGTATAGGTAACTGATGTTCACGTTAAAATCATACGGCTTCTCTGGGTACTCTAATCCGTCAGAGTACAGGTTAGAGAAATCTGTCTTCAGGATGTCTGGACGACAATCTACAACCAAAGATTATCACCAGTGTAAACAATGAGAGAAACTCATCTGTACAAGGACGCTTCTAAAACATGATATTATTATATATACCTCCCCTTCATATTTAGAAGGGACATACCTCCCTACAGACTTACAGCTATTTCTTTATCATTTACAATCTCACAAATCTACTAGGTCTCACACAAACAACAGACTTTTGATTTAAATACTGAAATAAATAATCTAAATACATTTTCTAGGGATTGAAATTATTTAAAAACATGGAAATTCAAATAATTTGTTAATTATGTAACAACTACGAGATGATAATGATTGGGTGTATGGTGTCGGTATCATTTATGGAGAAATACACTGACAATATTTAGAGTGAACCTCGAACGGTGCCATCATACATGTACTTCCCACAGGCGCTTGCATAGAAAATATGACTTTCAATTTTTTTTGATATGACAGTGGTATGTGTAATATGTTAAGCTTAACAGATTACACATACCACTGTCAAAAAAAAAATGAAAATAACATTTTCTATGCAAGCGCCTGTGGTACTTCCTGGGTGGGTTTGTTATTCGTTATCGGGGATTCGACTAACGAATCCGCTCAATCCGCTCAGCAGCTTCACTTCTTCATATTCAATTAGTATTTTTTATTATTCAGATTTTTATTTTGGAATTCAAATAACGAATCCACCACTGCAGCGTCGGATTAGGGATTCAGTTTGTGATGTTCAATTGGTATTTTCTTATAAAACATGATTGGAGATTCGATTAACGAGCCCGCTGCCAGTGGTGGATTGAGGATTCAGCTATAAACATGTACATGTGTTAAATTGGTATCGTTCTTATCATATATGATTATTAAACCACAAAACGGGGGAGAATGCTTTAAATATGCTGTAATATGTGGATGGCATCTATCTGTTTGGAATGTTTAACTATTCTCGCCATTCAATGAAAAAAGCACGTGACTTTTGTCTCGCAACTACGGGTCGACACTGATTAATCATTTGTAAATATATCTGTAGTTCACGAAGACGTTTGGAGTATCTTATAAAAGATACATATCCTGGTTATGTTAATGGTAATGCTGCAGTCTCAAAATGTCTAGTGAATTTTGGGAAACGTCCAGAAACCATGAGGAAGTTGTCCCCCCTACATTGTGGTATATATTTAGTTACATTTAATTGCCAACGAGTTCGTTATTCGACAAATATATCAACTATTTTCGTAATTTGAATCCCCACTCAAAACTTATAAGGAAGATTTAAATAAAATATAAAGAAATTAACCCCAACTTCGATGCCTGCAGCGGATTCGATATTCGAATCTCCAATCACATATTATAAGAAAACTCCCAATTGAACATAAGAAACTCAATCCATAATCCGCTGCTGCAGTGGATTCACATTCTATAAGAAAGATCCCAATTGAAAATAAGAAACTGAATCCCTAATCTGGCAGCGGATTCAATATTGGCAGCGGATTCAATATTGGCAGCGGATTCTTTATTCAAATCCCCAATCAGCTGTTGGCAGTGGACTCATTATTCGAATCCCCAGTAACGAATAACGAATCCGCTGCTAACTCCAGCCCGCTTACTCCCTAACCTGTACAAAGTGTACGGCCAATATATACGTGATTTATTACCCATATTAACCAGGACAAGACAGGCCACTTGTAGTACATACAAACAAACTTATCTCTAGTTTCCATGTGTTAAATCATACTCTTCATTTTACACACCCATGATCAAATTCCATCAACTTTAAACATCCGATCTGTGTTCTAGTCACTAAATATCTGTATCCGCGTGGTATGATTGTGAAATTTCAGAAGTCGGGAGCTATACATGCATGTATCTTAAATATACTTTTTAGTATTCAAGATTGACCTACCGTTACCACTCCCATGAAATACGTCACATCCAATATGTGGCTGAAAAATAAAAAAAAATTGTCGGTCAGAAACAGTAAAATTAATACCTACCGAGTATAAAGTATCAAAATGTCGGTCAGAAACAGTAAAACTACTACCTATGCAGTAAAAAATATCAAATTGTCGGACAGGACAGTAAAACTAATACCTACGCAGTAAAAAATATCAAATTGCCGGACAGAAACAGTATAACTAATACTCAATATGTAAGAAGAAACAGTAAAACTAATACCTACGGAGTAAAAAGTATCAAATTGTCTGACAGAAACAGTATAACTATAATACTCACACAAAGAGACTAGGCCAGTGTTTGATAAAGAGTGAACACTACACAGAGACTAGGCCAGTGTTTGATAAAGAGTGAAACACTACACAGAGACTAGGTCAGTGTTTGATAAAGAGTGTACACTACACAGAGACAAGGCCAGTGTTTGATAAAGAGTGAAACACTACACAGAGACTAGGCCAGTGTTTGATAAAGAGTGAACACTACACAGAGACTAGGCCAGTGTTTGATAAAGAGTGAAACACTACACAGAGACTAGGCCAGTGTTTGATGAAGAGTATACACTACACAGAGACTAGACCAGTGTTTGATAAAGAGTGAACACTACACAGAGACTAGGCCAGTGTTTGATAAAGAGTAAACACTACACAGAGACTAGGTCAGTGTTTGATAAAGAGTGAAACACTACACAGAGACTAGGCCAGTGTTTGATAAAGAGTGAACACTACACAGAGACTAGGCCAGTGTTTGACAAAGAGTGTACACTACACAGAGACTAGGCCAGTGTTTGATAAAGAGTGAACACTACACAGAGACTAGGCCAGTGTTTGATAAAGAGTGAAACACTACACAGAGACTAGGCCAGTGTTTGATAAAGAGTAAACACTACACAGAGACTAGACCAGTGTTTGATAAAGAGTGTACACTACACAGAGACTAGGCCAGTGTTGGATAAAGAGTGAAACACTACACAGAGACTAGACCAGTGTTTGATAAAGAGTAAACACTACACAGAGACTAGGCCAGTGTTTGATAAAGAGTAAACACTACACAGAGACTAGGTCAGTGTTTGATAAAGAGTGAACACTACACAGAGACTAAGCCAGTGTTTGATAAAGAGTGTACACTACACAGAGACTAGGCCAGTGTTTGATGAAGAGTATACACTACACAGAGACTAGACCAGTGTTTGATAAAGAGTGAACACTACACAGAGACTAGGCCAGTGTTTGATAAAGAGTAAACACTACACAGAGACTAGGTCAGTGTTTGATAAAGAGTGAACACTACACAGAGACTAAGCCAGTGTTTGATAAAGAGTGAAACACTACACAGAGACTAGGTCAGTGTTTGATAAAGAGTGAAACACTACACAGAGACTAGACCAGTGTTTGATAAAGAGTGAAACACTACACAGAGACTAGGCCAGTGTTTGATATAGAGTGAACACTACATAGATACTAGACCAGTGTTTGATGAAGAGTGTACACTACAGAGAGACTCGGCCAGTGTTTGATCTGATAAGGATTTGACATAGACTAAGGAAGTATAGAAATTATTTTGATAAACGGCCCGCTCACTCAAGTCTTTAAACCTTTTAAAAATGTGGCACACAGCAAGGTTATTCAATATTGCATGTGACGTAGTGATTGGACTGGATAAAATTAACATCACAATAAACATCACAATAAACATTGCATAAACAAGTCTTAACTTTCAACAGAAATCTGTAGACCGTACAGCAGTGTTGTCAGGGTCGTGTGCTGCCCTAGTTTCGGTGGGGACCTAAGTGTTCGACACATGTTTTGTCAGCTTTAATGAGTGTGTTGAGGTTTGTGGCGGTGTAATTGATACATGTGTCTTCCGCGGGTGTTTGATTTCGGGTTTGGAATAAGTAAACTTTGCGCGTGGAGGTTACTTCCGTGATTTCTTTTTCTTTTTCACATGTACTCGCCATAAATACCACATATATTACGAAAATATACGTGTGAGAGAGATATTCGCATTCGAATACATATACACAATGTATGGCCTTATCGTGTTTAGCATAAATTTTCCCTTTGCGTAAGTGTCGGGAAAACGTCAAGAAATATGGTAAAGTCATTCAGAAAGGCGTCCATGGTAAAGTCATTCAGAAAGGCGTTTATGGTAAAGTCATTCAGAAAGGCGTTTATGGTAAAGTCATTCAGAAATATGGTAAAGTCATTCAGAAAGGCGTTTATGGTAAAGTCATTCAGAAAGGCGTTTATGGTAAAGTCATTCAGAAAGGCGTGTATGGTAAAGTCATTCAGAAAGGCGTTTATGGTAAAGTCATTCAGAAAGGCGTTTATGGTAAAGTCATTCAGAAAGGCGTTTATGGTAAAGTCATTCAGAAAGGCGTCCATGGTAAAGTCATTCAGAAAGGCGTTGATGGTAAAGTTATTTAGAAAGGCGTTGATGGTAAAGTCATTCAGAAAGGCGTTTATGGTAAAGTCATTCAGAAAGGCGTGTATGGTAAAGTCATTCAGAAAGGCGTTTATGGTAAAGTCATTCAGAAATATGGTAAAGTCATTCAGAAAGGCGTTTATGGTAAAGTCATTCAGAAAGGCGTTTATGGTAATGTCATTTAGAAAGGCGTTGATGGTAAAGTCATTCAGAAAGGCGTTTATGGTAAAGTCATTCAGAAAGGCGTTGATGGTAAAGTCATTCAGAAAGGCGTTGATGGTAAAGTCATTCAGAAAGGCGTTTATGGTAAAGTCATTCAGAAATATGGTAAAGTCATTCAGAAAGGCGTTTATGGTAAAGTCATTCAGAAAGGCGTTTATGGTAATGTCATTCAGAAAGGCGTGTATGGTAAAGTCATTCAGAAAGGCGTTTATGGTAAAGTCATTCAGAAAGGCGTTTATGGTAAAGTCATTCAGAAAGGCGTTTATGGTAAAGTCATTCAGAAAGGCGTTGTTAACGGACTTTTTCTTGTAGTTTTATTCCGTTAATACCATTGATTACAATTCTTTAAAAACACATCTCAATTAATCAAACAACTTGTTTTAATTCCTCATAGCACCTTTTTCTTCTTTAAAACATATGTTATCAAAAAGTAATTACATCTAACAGATAAACTACATAGCACATACAATACGATCGTAAACCCTTAATAAATAGTGTTAGGCCTGCAGGTCACATGGAAGGTAAACACATTGTCAAAATATAATCTTTATTTCACAATGTACCGCTCAGAATTTTTAAGAAAGACGCCAAGTTATATATAATTAACGGCACCAGACTACATATGATAATGAACGCCGAAAGCAGTACAAAGGAATACACTATACGTGTTAGAGTAAGCGGACGATACCATAAACAAGTCAGGGTGAATGTGCTACAGTCGGCGGACGATACCATAAACAGGTCAGGGTGAATGTGTTACAGTCGGCGGACGATACCATAAACAGGTCAGGGTGAATGTGTTACAGTTACAGTCGGCAGACGATACCATTAACAGGTCAGGGTGAATGTGTTAGTTAAATTCGGCAGACGATACCATAAACAGGTCAGGTTGAATGTGTTACAGTTACAGTCGGCGGACGATACCATAAACAGGTCAGGGTGAATGTGGTACAGTTACAGTCGGCGGACGATACCATTAACAGGTCAGGGTGAATGTGTTTCAGTTAAAGTCGGCGGACGATACCATAAACAGGTCAAGGTGAATGTGTTACAGTTAATGTCGGCGGACGATACCATAAACAGGTCAGGGTGAATGTGTTACAGTTACAGTCGGCGGACGATACCATTAACAGGTCAGGGTGAATGTGTTTCAGTTAATGTCGGCGGACGATACCATTAACAGGTCATTGTGAATGTGTTACAGTTAACGTCGGCGGACGATACCATAAACAGGTCAGGGTGAATGTGTTACAGTTAATGTCGGCGGACGATACCATTAACAGGTCAGGGTGAATGTGTTTCAGTTAACGTCGGCGGACGATACCATTAACAGGTCAGGGTGAATGTGTTACAGTTAACGTCGGCGGACGATACCATAAACAGGTCAGGGTGAATGTGTTACAGTTAATGTCGGCGGACGATACCATTAACAGGTCAGGGTGAATGTGTTACAGTTAACGTCGGCGGACGATACCATAAACAGGTCAGGGTGAATGTGTTACAGTTACAGTCGGCGGACGATACCATTAACAGGTCAGGGTGAATGTGTTTCAGTTAATGTCGGCGGACGATACCATTAACAGGTCAGGGTGAATGTGTTACAGTTAACGTCGGCGGACGATACCATAAACAGGTCAGGGTGAATGTGTTACAGTTAATGTCGGCGGACGATACCATTAACAGGTCAGGGTGAATGTGTTACAGTTAACGTCGGCGGACGATACCATAAACAGGTCAGGGTGAATGTGTTACAGTTACAGTCGGCGGACGATACCATTAACAGGTCAGGGTGAATGTGTTTCAGTTAATGTCGGCGGACGATACCATTAACAGGTCAGTGTGAATGTGTTACAGTTAATGTCGGCGGACGATACCATAAACAGGTCAGGGTGAATGTGTTACAGTTAATGTCGGCGGACGATACCATAAACAGGTCAGGGTGAATGTGTTACAGTCGGCGGACGACACCATAAACAGGTCAGGGTGAATGTGTTACAGTTACAGTCGGCAGACGATACCATTAACAGGTCAGGTTGAATGTGTTACAGTTACAGTCGGCGGACGATACCATAAACAGGTCAGGGTGAATGTGGTACAGTTACAGTCGGCGGACGATACCATTAACAGGTCAGGGTGAATGTGTTTCAGTTAAAGTCGGCGGACGATACCATAAACAGGTCAGGGTGAATGTGTTACAGTTAATGTCGGCGGACGATACCATTAACAGGTCAGTGTGAATGTGTTACAGTTAATGTCGGCGGACGATACCATTAACAGGTCAAGGTGAATGTGTTACAGTTAATGTCGGCGGACGATACCATTAACAGGTCAGTGTGAATGTGTTACAGTTAATGTCGGCGGACGATACCATAAACAGGTCAGGGTGAATGTGTTACAGTTACAGTCGGCGGACGATACCATAAACAGGTCAGGGTGAATGTGTTACAGTTAATGTCGGCGGACGATACCATAAACAGGTCAGGGTGAATGTGTTACAGTCGGCGGACGACACCATAAACAGGTCAGGGTGAATGTGTTACAGTTACAGTCGGCAGACGATACCATTAACAGGTCAGGGTGAATGTGTTACAGTTAAATTCGGCAGACTAAATGTGTCTTACCCAATTTGCCGTTTAGTTCAATGTTACCACATTCTCAATCTTATCTATGATCAATATTTCAGTGAGATTTGTGAGGCTTTATTTTGTCTGACACAAACTCTGCTACACTGTTGCTACTGACAACTGACCACAGACTTACTTATAACAGAAAGCCTCCATACAACTGGGAAACAAGCAGTGCATTCAATAGGAAAAACACAATCAGAATATCTTGGTTCAGGTGAATATTTTAGAACAAACAATTTGTCATTCATCCAATGTTGACCAAGTGTATCATGAACATCTTATGAAATATCCTTAAATGTTTATACATTTATGTAATATATATTTGTATTTACCTTGCTTAAACCTTGAATCGGACACATTGGCTTGCTAGTGATATTTCAACTAAAGAGTAAACGTTGTATTGATGTGACTCGGGGGTAGATGACACGTCGTACATGTCATAAGCAATGGAAATGTGTCAATATGACATTAATACAGTACAGCTGTATAATACCTAGGCAGATTAAAAGGTTGATTTGATGTCTCAACTTGTTGATAAAGAGCTGTCCACTATAAAACAACTCGACTCCCAAACCTACCTTAAACAGGTGCTAACGTGTTTCTGTTTTTAAGATCAACAGAGGTTTACATGTATATGTGTAAATCATGTATAAAAGATTTTATATTTCAATATTAAACTCAGTCCTATAATTTACACCACAGACAGATTTTGGCTAATTTTACATGTAGTATAATGTATGGGGTACAGACTGTTAGATTACAGAGCTGCAAGTAATATCAAGGTAAGTACTTTCAGAGTAATAGTACAGCTCTAATGGGGAAGAGTTCATATATCTACAATGTACTTCTGGAAGAGTTTAATATCGTAGCTAAGAATTATAGAATTTGTACACGCATACAGAAAGAAATCTTCTCCTTATTTTCAATTTCATAAAAAAGGACAATTAATTGACCAGGATAACACATACAGGACACTAACGCCACAGCCAGATTCTCCCCACACACCTGTTTGTTATGCTAATTTATTTATAAAGCAAGACTTGCCATATTAAAAAAAAATGACAAAATCTCAAAAACAGAACAGTTGTTTTTCATTTATAAACATTGACAATACTATAGTCCCCATGCCTAATACCGAATGTATATTGATGTACATTACCAAAGGCTAAGCCATTGTCATTATAAATATCCTGATGGGGAGATTTATTCAAACTAAACACAAACAGTTTGAAAAACAAGAGGCCCATGGGGCCTGTATCGCTCACCTGGTTGGATTAGACCAAATGTTAAAATAATGTTCATATTCAATTTGTTATTTTGTAAATCTCTAACAATGCTATATATGGTTATAGTGTGGGAATCCGAACTGCTTTAAAGATTAATGAAGTCCAGACTCTCTAAGGTCTGAAAGACCTCAAGAATTGTTTTTAGAACATGCATGCATTCATCACTTTATGACTAGTAGCGATTTAAAGGAATTACCTCGATTTCCCCTATTGGGCCCCACCCTTTTGGCCCCTCGGGGGTCAGAGTCACCATTTATGCAAAAACTGTTCCCCTTTCCCCAAGGATGTTTCTGACCAAATTGGGTTCAAATCCATTCATAACTTTATGACTAGTAGCGATTTAAAGGAATTACCTCTATTTCCCCTATTGCGCCACACCCCTTTGGCCCCTTTGGGTTCAGAGCCACAATTTACGCAAAATCTGTTCCCCTTGCCCCTGAGGATGTTTCTGACTAAATTGGATTCAAATCCATTCATAACTTTATGACAAGTAGCGATTCAAAGGAATTACCTCTATTTCCCCTATTGGGCCCCGCCCTTTTGGCCCCTCGGGGGTCAGAACCACCATTTATGCAAAATCTGTTCCCTTTCCCCCAAGGATGTCTCTGACCGAATTGGGTTCAAATCCATTCATAACTTTATGACTAGTAGTGATTTAAAGGCATTACCTCTATTTCCCCTATTGGGCCCCGCCCCTTTGGCCCTCTTGGGGTCAGAGTCACCATTTATGCAAAATCTGTTCCCCTTCTGCCAAGGATGTTTCTGACCAAATTGGGTTCAAATCCATTCATAACCTTTATGACTAGTAGCGATTTGAAGGAATTACCTCTATTTCCCCATAGGGCCCCGCCCCTTTGGCCCCTTGGGGGTCAGAGTCACAAATTATGCAAAATCTGTTCCCCTTTCCCAAAGAATGTTTTTGACCAAATTGGGTTCAAATCCATTCATAACTTTATGACTAGTAGCGATTAAAGGAATTGCCTCAATTTCCCCTATTGCGCCACACCCCTTTGGCCCCTTTGGGTTCAGAGCCACAATTTACGCAAAATCTGTTCCCCTTGCCCCGAGGATGTTTCTGACTAAATTGGATTCAAATCCATTCATAACTTTATGGCAAGTAGCGATTCAAAGGAATTACCTCTATTTCCCTTATTGGGCCCTGCCCTTTTGGCCCCTCGGGGGTCAGAACCACCATTTATGCAAAATCTGTTCCCTTTCCCCCAAGGATGTCTCTGACCGAATTGGGTTCCAATCCATTCATAACTTTACGACTAGTAGGGATTTAAAGGAATTACCTCTATTTCCCCTATTGGGCCCCGCCCCTTTGGCACCTCGGGGGTCAGAGTCACCATTTATGCAAAATCTGTTCCCCTTCTGCCAAGGATGTTTCTGACCAAATTGGGTTCAAATCCATTCATAACTTTATGACTAGTAGCGATTTAAAGGCATTACCTCTATTTCCCCTATTGGGCCCCGCCCCTTTGGCCTCTTTGGGGTCAGAGTCACAATTTATGCAAAATCTGTTCCCCTTCCCCCAAGGATGTTTCTGACCAAATTGGGTTCAAATCCATTCATAACCTTTATGACTAGTAGCGATTTGAAGGAATTACCTCTATTTCCCCATAGGCCCCGCCCCTTTGGCCCCTTGGGGGTCAGAGTCACCATTTATGCAAAATTTGTTCCCCATCACCAATGGATGTTTCTGACCAAATTGGATTCAAATCCAATCATAACTTTATGACAAGTAGCGATTTGAAGGAATTGCCTCAATTTCCCCTATTGGGCCCCGCCCCTCAGGCCCTTTGGGGGTCAGAGTCACCATTTATGCAAAATCTGTTCCCCTTCCCCCAAGAATGTTTCTGACCAAATTCGGTTCAAATCCATTCATAACTTTATGACTAGTAGCGATTTAAAGGAATTGCCTCAATTTCCCCTATTGGGCACCGCCCCTCAGGCCCCTTGGGGGTCAGAACCACCATTTATGCAAAATCTGTTCCCTTTCCCCCAAGGATGTCTCTGACCGAATTGGGTTCAAATCCATTCATAACTTTACAACTAGTAGGGATTTAAAGGAATTACCTCTATTTCTCCTATTGGGCCCCGCCCCTTTGGCACCTCGGGGGTCAGAGTCACCATTTATGCAAAATCTGTTCCCCTTCTGCCAAGGATGTTTCTGACCAAATTGGGTTCAAATCCATTCATAACTTTATGACTAGTAGCGATTTAAAGGCATTACCTCTATTTCCCCTATTGGGCCCCGCCCCTTTGGCCTCTTTGGGGTCAGAGTCACAATTTATGCAAAATCTGTTCCCCTTCCCCCAAGGATGTTTCTGACCAAATTGGGTTCAAATCCATTCATACCTTTATGACTAGTAGCGATTTGAAGGAATTACCTCTATTTCCCCATAGGGCCCCGCCCCTTTGGCCCCTTGGGGGTCAGAGTCACAAATTATGCAAAATCTGTTCCCCTTTCCCAAAGAATGTTTTTGACCAAATTGGGTTCAAATCCAATCATAACTTTATGACTAGTAGCGATTTGAAGAAATTACCTCTATTTCCCCATAAGGCCCCGCCCCTTTGGCCCCTTGGGGGTCAGAGTCACCATTTATGCAAAATTTGTTCCCCATCCCCAAAGGATGTTTCTGACCAAATTGGGTTCAAATCCAATCGTAACTTTATGACAAGTAGCGATTTGAAGGAATTGCCTCAATTTCCCCTATTGGGCCCCGCCCCTCACGCCCCTTGGGGGTCAGAGTCACCATTTATGCAAAATCTGTTCCCCTTCCCCCAAGAATGTTTCTGACCAAATTCGGTTCAAATCCATTCATAACTTTATGACTAGTAGCGATTTAAAGGAATTGCCTCAATTTCCCCTATTGGGCACCACCCCTCAGGCCCCTTGGGGGTCAGAGTCACCATTTATGCAAAATCTGACCCCCTACTGCCAAGGATGTTTCTGACCAAATTTGGTCAAAATCCAATAAGAACTTTATGACTAGTAGCGATTTGAAGCAAATGTTGACGGACGGACGACGGACGACAGACGACGGACGACGGACGGACGACGGACGCCGCACCATGGCATAAGCTCACCGGACCTTCGGTCCAGGTGAGCTAAAAATATAACCATTTACAACACGTGTGTTGTGGATCATACAAACAAAATCCTGTTTGTTTTTTTGTTTCTTTTTGTTTTTTGTTTTTACAGTTCAAACTATTCAAATTTTATATCAAGCAGACATTTAATGATCGGTTCAAGCTAACTCAATAGACAACAATTCATGCACAACGTGTTTAACCAGACAATAAGAGGACAAATTGATCTGTTTTTAAATGAAATTTTATTTAACGATCATTTTTATTACTTGTATCGTATTTCGATACAACTGAAAGTAAGGGTGTGGATAGAGAGTAATCCAAACAATCTAGTGATGACCTATACTATAGTTTAGTACCAGTTTCCTGCCTGGTGACACAAGACTTCCTTATAACACAATGGTGTACACTGTCATCATCGGTATACCAAGTACTAGTACTTAAACAAGACACATAACCACGAAAACCAAAGATAATAAACAGATGTGAACCATCAAAATCAGAGATAATAAACAGATGTGAACCATCAAAATCAGAGATAATAAACAGATGTGAACCATCAAAATCAGAGATAATAAACATATGTGAACCATCAAAATCAGAGATAATAAACAGATGTGAAACCAAAATCAGAGATAATAAACATATGTGAACCACGAAAACCAAAGATAATAAACAGATGTGAAACCAAAATCAGAGATAATAAACATATGTGAACCATCAAAATCAGAGATAATGAACAGATGTGAAATCAAAATCAGAGATAATTAACAGATGTGAACCACAAAACTCAGAGATAATAAACAGATGTGAACCACGAAAACCAAAGATAATAAACAGATATGAAACCAAAATCAGAGATAATAAACACATGTGAACCACCAAAATCAGAGATAATAAACAGATGTGAACCATCAAAATCAGAGATAATAAACAGACGTGAAACCAAAATCGGAGATAATAAACAGATGTGAAATCAAACTCAGAGATAATAAACACATGTGAACCACCAAAATCAGAGATAATAAACAGATGTGAAACCACCAAAATCAGAGATAATTAACAGATGTGAACCACCAAAATCAGAGATAATAAACAGATGTGAACCAACAAAATCAGAGATAATAAACAGACGTGAAACCAAAATCGGAGATAATTAACAGACGTAAAACATCAAAATCAGAGATAATAAACAGATGTGAAACCAAAATCAGAGATAATTAACAGATGTGAAACCAAAATCAGAGATAATTAACATATGTGAACCATCAAAATCAGAGATAATTAACAGATGTGAAACCAAAATCAGAGATAATTAACAGATGTGAAACCAAAATCAGAGATAATAAACAGATGTGAAACCAAAATCAGAGATAATAAACAGATGTGAAACCATCAAAATCAGAGATAATAAACAGGTGTGAACCATCAAAATCAGAGATAATAAACAGATGTGAACCATCAAAATCAGAGATAATAAACAGATGTAAACCATCAAAATCAGAGATAATAAACAGATGGAAACCATAAAAATCAGAGATAATAAACAGATGTGGACCATAAAAATCAAAGATAATAAACAGATGTGAACCACCAAAATCAGAGATAATTAACAGATGTGAACCATCAAACTCAGAGATAATTAACAGATGTGAACCATCAAAATCAGAGATAATAAACAGATGTGAACCATCAAAATCAGAGATAATTAACAAATGTGAACCATCAAAATCAGAGAAAATAAACAGATGTGAACCAACAAAATCAGAGATAATTAACAGATGTGAACCACCAAAATCAGAGATAATAAACAGATGTGAAACCAAAATAAGAGATAATTAACAGATGTGAAACACCAAAATCAGAGATAATAAACAGACGTGAACCATCAAAATCAGAGATAATAAACAGATGTGAAACCAAAATCAGAGATAATTAACAGATGTGAACCACCAAAATCAGAGATAATAAACAGATGTTAACCACAAAAATCAGAGATAATAAACAGACGTGTCATTCAGATATCTCATATTGTCTCGGTATGAAATCAAATTATTTCAGAATGATAAAAATTATATTTATGTATTTAATTTGTAACAATACCACCGACATTTAAACAGTATTAACATTGAAAGTATTTATATATTAATTTGTAACAATACCACCGACATTTAAACAGTATTAACATTGACAGTATTTATATATTAATTTGTAACAATACCACCGACATTTAAACAGTATTAACATTGACAGTATTTATATATTAATTTGTAACAATACCACCGACATTTAAACAGTATTAACATTGACAGTATTTATATATTAATTTGTAACAATACCACCGACATTTAAACTGTATTAACTTTGACTGTAGTACAGTTTTATTGCGTGATTTCAATCTATATAATACTAATAATGCTTTGTCTGTGTAAATTTGAAATGTGAAGCGAGCTGAAAAAGGAGCAAAACAAAATCGATCACTTTAAATGAAACAATACACTTTTTTCGTGACACAGGTGTAAACAGCCATCTAACCACAATGTATTTTATTGTGTTTTACCTCGGATTTACAAGAGTAGCAGTGCAATGTTGTCACATGACTGTGGTGTGACAGCCCTATAAAACACATGACTGTGTGGTATGACAGCCCTATAAGACACATGACTGTGGTGTGACAGTCCTATAAGACACATGACTGTGGTGTGACAGTCCTATAAGACACATGACTGTGGTGTGACAGTCCTGTAAGACACATGACTGTGGTGTGACAGTCCTATAAGACACATGACTGTGGTGTGACAGTCATATAAGACACATGACTGTGGTGTTACAGTCCTATAAGACACATGACTGTGGTGTGACAGTCCTATAAGACACATGACTGTGGTGTGGCAGTCCTATAACCATCCTATAAGACACATGACTGTGGTGTGACAGTCCTATAAGACACATGACTGTGGTGTGGCAGTCCTATAACACATATGTGTCAGTTATACAAGACACGCCCCTATGATGTGTCAAACATAAAATACACGTCCCTATGATGTGTCGGTCACATGAGACACGTCCCTATGATGTGTCAGTTATACAAGACACGTCCCTTTGATGTGTCAATCACATAAGACACGTCCTTATGATGTGTCAAACATAAAAGACACCTCCCTATGATGTGTCTATCATGTAATATACGTTTCTATCATGTGTCAAACATAAAATACACGTCCCTATGATGTGTCAATCATATAAGACACGTCCTATCATGTGTCAGTTATATAAGACACGTCCCTATGATGTGTCAATCATATAAGACACGTCCCTATAATGTGTCAAAATATGAGCCAAATATGCCATTGCAATACCTACATAAGTCGAGTATCAACTTACTATAAAGGTATATCCACAAAAGTAGGGAACCTATCATAAATGATTACTATCTACTTAAGTTAAAACCCCACAACACCTACAGAGTAACAACGTACATTGATGTGATAATATACTGAAAGGATAGGGAAGTATAAACAAATCTATTGAAAACAAAATACACGTGCACGTGAATACATTTTAGTTTGGTGTTATAGTTTGTATACTTACCGCATTGATCGAAGTACAATTGAAATGTTTATAGCCTGTAATGACTGTGGGTTGTAAGAGTAACAGTAGTCCCGCGTACAATAGGCCGTCCATGGTGGATTGTATCCAGGAAGTTAGAAACACAGGTAACAATTAGACAGGTGTAGATATCCCAGACTTGGACTGGAGATCACCGTCGTCCGATGTCACACACGTCCCGATCCTCGCGTCCAATACAATTCAGTGACAGGACAACACACATCTATGTTATCTATCCACTAAGGAAGTAAACATACCTTCTCAACTTTCATCACGTTTTTATGTCGGGTCAATCGCAACGTCTTTGTAACGGTTATCTCCCCTGATTCAAGGAATTCGTCTTTCTTGGTATATATATATTACACATATAAATCAAAAGTAGGTCACCACTCACGGAGTGACGATACTCTATTCTGATAAACTAGATTATTTACAAGTAGCAGCAGTTTAACAAGAAACGTTAAAGTCATGATTAGATATTTGTTTTAGTCTACTACTCCGAAACTTTTGTTTGTGTGTTTGTGTATTCTATAAACAATCCCTTTGTTGTGACTCATGCTCGTATATACATGTACGTCAGAACTATTTGTAAAGTGCCTCGTATTCCCAGCGTTTTTTTTTTAAATTCTGTCTAGCTGGCATCAAATTGAATGAAGTATTGAACTTATGAACACGTAGGATAATTATAATAGGAGAGCGGGTTAACATCGCCTGGCATCAGTCTGGTGTGTTAATACACTGATTTAATGATTATAGCATTGCCTTCTACCTCAGCTTTAACTATGAATGTGAATATATATATATATATATATTGACAATTTACTTGTCTGTACTGTCGTTATTACTACTTGATATATATATATATATATATAATATATTAGCGCTTTCGTCACGTCTTGGCTTGACGAAAACGCTAGCTGCTGTGTCGTGTTTTTTATTCTTTTTAAATGCATATTTTTCGTCCGTAAGGTTCACCTTAAACTTTTTAACTTATATATATATATGTATTCATCTTTTAAAATATATTCATTTTCAAATAAAGATAAGTATACAAGGTACTTCTTAGTCGCTCATTCACTTTCCTTGATATCTGCTTATTTGTTGTGTTACATTGCATTAAAGCTACGCTGTTTGTATAGATGTGCAATAACATTATAGCTATACTAGGATACATTCGCGTAAAAAACAAGTTGCATGTAAGCATACTCATGTAAATAGTAAATGTATCTTCTTTACTCCTTTCTGTCATGCTTCATTGCGACGTCAAAACAATATACAGGTGTGACATCAGTTCATTAGCATTTCAAAATTACATAATCTGGACAGGTATGGTTAGTGACAGTCTTTAGACACTGCTCCGTGAGAAAGGGCGGAGCTTACTTCTTAACTTCAGTATCGTTACACTGCACTTATATATTTCCCATGTAATCGCCGCCTCCTCACGGCTGATGTTCTTCGACTCGCACGAACAAGTGTTACATGTACGTGATAATAACAGAAAGATGACACCCAACAGCTAAGTTCAAAACACAATTTAATGATATATGCAAAACCAAGCAAGTTACAGAGATAATAGGCAATTTAAATTAATTGGTGTACAAGCTGGTGTATTAAATCAACACTGTTAACTACTTATCTTATAACAGCTGTCCTTGAGTAATCCTTTCTCCAGAATTAAGAATGTTTATATTTCCAGGCAATTAATAATCCAACAGAATTAATACAGCTCTCCTTAACAGTTGTAAACCAGTTCTCAGTATCAGATAATTAATAATCCAACAGAATTAATACAGCTCTCCTTAACAGTTGTAAACCAGTTCTCAGTATCAGACAATTAATAATCCAACAGAATTAATACAGCTCTCCTTAACAGTTGTAAACCAGTTCTCAGTATCAGACAATTAATAATCCAACAGAATTCATATACATATACATATAGGTCACCGTAACAATTGTAAACCAGTTGTTAATAACAATTTGTCTTTCCTTTTGTTTATACTATAATGTCAAACCTTTCAAGTACATTCTCCAACCATCTCTTTTCTAGAATTCTCTAACACACTTCTTGTCAACAACCAATTGTTAATAAATACTTGTTAGTAAAATATTACGACACATCTCTCTCCAAGAAAAAAGTTGCAATAGTTTTATATTTCTATAAGGGTTATCTCCCTTTAACCACTAGTACATGTAACAGATGGAAGGCCTTCCCTAAGTGAAGCTATGGGTAGGAAACTATACAATATAAAACCATTAAGTTAGATGTAAGAAAAACATCAAAATGCTATTTTCCATTTGTTTCAGATTTCGACTCTTACAGGCATGTTTATATAATGCATTCAATAATTTCAATTATGCGCGGCCGTTCTTTTTTCCCGAGCTTTTTATGACTCACCCGAGGATAATTTATAAAATATTAACCAGTCCCTGTTAATTATTGAAAAAAAAGTTCTACTGGAAAAATCCATCGGATTTAAAATTTATCCAATTAATTAGTGCCAGGCAATTAAGGAAAAACATGATATAATGTCTACATTTGTGAACGGATTTGTTCATTCTCTATAGATATCGATACTACAGTGCTATATTACAATGGCCGCCTATATATATCGATACTACACTGCTATATTACAATGGCCGCCTATGTATATCATACTACAGTGCTATATTACAATGGCCGCCTATGTATGGCGATACTACACTGCTATATTACAATGACCGCCTATGTATGGCGATACTACACTGCTATATTACAATGACCGCCTATAGATATCGATACTACTGCTATATTACAATGACCGCCTATGTATGGCGATACTACACTGCTATATTACAATGACCGCCTATGTATATCGATACTACACTGCTATATTACAATGACCGCCTATAGATATCATACTACAGTGCTATATTACAATGGCCGCCTATGTATGGCGATACTACACTGCTATATTACAATGGCCGCCTATGTATGGCGATACTACACTGCTATATTACAATGACCGCCTATGTATGGCGATACTACACTGCTATATTACAATGACCGCCTATAGATATCGATACTACTGCTATATTACAATGGCCGCCTATGTATGGCGATACTACACTGCTATATTACAATGACCGCCTATAGATATCGATACTCACTGCTATATTACAATGGCCGCCTATAGATATCGATACTACTGCTATATTACAATGACCGCCTATGTATGGCGATACTACACTGCTATATTACAATGACCGCCTATAGATATCGATACTCACTGCTATATTACAATGGCCGCCTATAGATATCGATACTACTGCTATATTACAATGACCGCCTATGTATGGCGATACTACACTGCTATATTACAATGACCGCCTATGCATGGCGATACTACACTGCTATATTACAATGACCGCCTATAGATATCGATACTCACTGCTATATTACAATGACCGCCTATGTATGGCGATACTACACTGCTATATTACAATGACCGCCTATAGATATCGATACTCACTGCTATATTACAATGGCCGCCTATAGATATCGATACTACTGCTATATTACAATGACCGCCTATGTATGGCGATACTACACTGCTATATTACAATGACCGCCTATTGGCGAATAAAAACTGCTTTCCCGCCTATAATACTACTCACTGCTAATTACATGCGCCTGGTTGGTTGTATCCTGTAAATCATGATAAATCGATCTACTATTTTAGCCCATAGATTCGAACTACTCCAATTAACAATGATTTTGGCGAATCATCTATTTCAAACCTTATCATACACACGTTTTCCCCTAATTCATTCCTTAAACCAAAAAATCATCCTTATTTATGCTACGCTAGCAAACCAAAATATCCTTATTATACTCTATTCTTTACAAAACTCCACATTCCAACTAAAGTATTGGATCTTATTTTGGTTTGTGTGGGTTTAGGTGATTTAGGGTATTGTGGGGTATTTTTTTGTAGTTGGGGTCTTTTTGATTGGGGGTGATTTTATGTGTGGTGTGTTTTGTGTTGTGTCTTACTGTTGGGTGTGGGGGTTGTGGGGCCCCTTTGTGGGGTATGGTTGGGGGTGTTTGGTTGTCCGGGTGTGGTGTTGTGGTTGGTGGGGTTGGTGTGGGGTGTGTGGGGTGCTGGGTTTTGGGTTGTTGTTGGGGTTTTTTGGGGTGGGTTGTGTTGGTTGATGTGTTGGGGGTGCCTGGTTTGGGGGCTGGTGTCGGGTTTCTTTGATGGGTGCTGTGTTGTGTGTTTGTGGGCTTGTGTGTTGTTTTTGTGGGTTTTGGGGTGCTTTTGTTGGGTTTTTGGTTTTTGGTCTGTTGGGGGGTGTTTGGGGTTTTGCTTGTGGGGTCTTGTTGGGTCTTGTTTTTTGGGTCTGGTTTTTGCTTTTGTGGTGGGATTTTCTCTTTTTGGTGTTGGGGGGGGGGGTGTTTGGTTTGGGTTGTGTTGGTCTTTTTGGTGTCTTTTAGGGTCATGTTTGGGTGTGGTTCTCGTGTGGTTTGGTTTGTTTGTTGTGGTGTTATTTGGGGTTTTTTGATTTTGGTGCTTTTTTGGGGTTGTGGTTTGTCTGGTTTCATTGTTTTGTGCGTTTTTTTCTTTTTTTTGGTTTATTTGTCCGTTGTGTTTCGTGTTTTTGGTGGTGCTTTTTTTTTGTGGATTGTTTCTTTTTTTTCCGGAGGGGTTTTAGGTCGCTGTTTTGTTTTGTGGTGCGGGTTGGTGGGGTGCTGGTGTGGGTTTTTTGGGGTTTGGTTGGGGTGCTGGTGTGTGGTGCTGGTGTGTGGGTGTTTGTGGGGTGTTGCTGGTGTAGGGTGATGGTGTGGGGTGATGGTGTGTGGGTGATGGTGTGGGGGTGATGGTGTGGGTGGGGTGTGTGTGGGTGTGGTGGTGGTGTGGGTGGTGTGTGTGGGTGGTGGTGTGGGGGGGGTGGTGTGGGGTGTTTGGTTTTGGGTGCTGGGGTCGGGTGATGGGGTGGGGTGCCTGGTGTCGGGTGCTGGTTTTGGGTGCTGGTGTGGGTGGGGTGTGGTGGTTCTGGTGTGGGGGTGCTGGTGTGGGGGTGCTGGGTTGTCTGGTGTGGGGTGTGGTGTGGGGTGCTGGTGTGGGTGATGGTGTGGGGGTGTGGTGTGGGGGTGTGGTGTGGGGTCTGGGTGTAGGGGTGCTGGGGTGTCGGTTTTTGGGGTGTGGTTTTTGGGGGTGCTGGTGTGTGGGGGGGTGGTGGGGGGTGTCGTGGTTGGGGGTGTGGTGTCGGGCTGGTGTGGGGTGCTGGGTGTGGGCGTGCGGGTGTCGGCGTGATGGTGGTGGGGGGTGGGGGGTGCTGGTGCCCGCTGCTGGGGGTGTGGTGTGGGGGTTGTTGGTGTTCGCTGCTGGTGTGGGGTGTGGTGTGGGGGTGCCTGGTGTCGGTTGCTGGTGTGGGGGTGCTGGTGTCGGGTGCTGGTGTGGGGTGCTGGTGTGGGGGTGCTGGTGTCGGGCTGTGTCGTGCTGGTGTGGGGTGCGGGTGTGGGGTTTCTGGTGTGGGGGAGGGTGTTGGGGTGTGTTGCTGTGTCGGGTTGCCTGGTTGTGGTTGTGGGTGTCGGGGTGCTGGTGTCGGGTGCTGGTTTGGGGTGCTGGTGTGGGTGCTGGTGTTTGGTGCTGGTGTGTGGGTGCTGGTGTGGGGGTGCTGGTGTCGGGTGCTGTGTCGGTGGGTGTTCTGGTGTTGGGTGCTGGTGTGGGGTTGTGCTGGTGTCGGGGTGCTGGTGTCGGGGTGCGGTGTGGGGTTTCCTGGTGTGGGGTGCTGGTGTGGGGTGCTGGTGTGGGGGTGTGTGGTTGGGGTTGCGGGTTTGTGGGTGCTGGTGTGGGGGTGCTGGTTGGGGTTCTGGGCCCGGGGTTGCTGGTGTGTGGGGGGCTGTGTCGGGTGTTTGGTGTGGGGTGCGGTGTGTGTGGTGCTTGGTGTCGGGGGGGGTCCTTGTTGGGGTGCGGGTGTGGGTGCTGGTTTTGTGGGTTTGCGGGTTTGCTGGTGGGTGCTTGGGTGTCGGGGTGCTGGTGTCGGGGTGTTGTCGGGTCTGGTGTGGGGTGCTGGTGGTGGGGGTGCTGTGGGGGTCGGGGTGGTCTGGTGTTGGGTGCTGGTGTCTCGGGTTGGTCTCGGTGTCGGGTGCTGGTGTGGGGGTGCTGGTGTGTGGGTGCTGGTTTTTCCGGGGTGCTGGGTGGGGGTGCTGGTGTCGGGGGTGCTGGTTTTGGGTGATGGTGTGGGGGTGATGGTGTGGGGTGCTGGTGTGGGGGTGCTGGTGTGGGGTTTTCCCTGGGTGTCGGGGTGCTGGTGTGGGGGGCTGGTGTGGGCTGTTCTGGGGGGTTTCGGGGTCCTGGTGTGGGGTGTGGGGTCGGGGTCGGGTTTGTGGGGGCTGTGGTTTCTGGTGGCTGGTGCTGGGGTTGCTGGTTGGGTGTGGTGTGGGTGTGGTGTGGGGGGTGGTGGGTGTGGGGGTGCTGTGTGGTGGGGGTGCTGGTGTGGGGTGCTGTTCGGGTGGTTGGTGGTGCTGGTTTCGTGCTGGTGTGGTGCTGGTGTGGGCTGGTGTCGGGTGCTTGGTGGGTTCTTTGGGGTGCCTGGTGTTGGTTTGCTTTTCGGGGTTTGTGGTTCGGGGTGCTGTGTGGGTCTGTTTGGGGTGCTTTTGTGGTGGGGTTGGGGGTCTTTTTTGGGGGTTGTTCTGGTGGTGGGGCTGGGTGGCTGCTTGGTGTCGGGTCCCTGGTTTGGGGGTGCTGGTTGGGGTGCTGGTGTCGGGGTGCTGGGTGGGGGTGCTGGTTCGGGGTCCTGGTGTGGGGTGCTGGTTTGGGGGTGCTGGTGTGGGGTGCTGGTGTTGGGGTGCTGGTTGGGGGTTTCTGGTGTGGGGTGCTGGTGGGGGGTGCTGGTGGTCTGGGGTCGGGTGCTGGTGTGGGGTGTTGGGTGTCTGGTGCGGGGTTGTGGGGGTGCTGGTGTCGGGTCTGCGGTGGGGCTTGTCGGGGTGTGTGGGTTGTGGGGTGCTGGTGTGGGGTGCTGGTTGGGTGTGCTGGTGTGGGGGTGCTGGTGTGGGGGTGCTGGTGTGGATGCCTGGTTGGGGTGCTGGTGTGGGGGTGCTGGTGTGGGGTGCTGGTGTCTGGGGTGCTGGTCTGTGGGGGACTGGTGTGGGGGTGCTGTGTGTGGGTGTTTAGGTGTGGGGGGGCGGGTTTCTGGTTTGCGGGTTTGTGGTGCGGGGGGGGGTGCGGTGGGGTGTGGTGGGGTCTGGTGTGGGGTGCTGGTGGTTCTGTGTGGTGCCTGGTGTGGGGTTTTGGTTGGTGGGGGCTTTGGGTTTTGGTGTTGCGGGTTTTGTTTTGGCTTTGTTGGGGTGCTGGTTTTGTTGGGGGTCTTGTTGGGGTGCTGTTTGGGGTGCTTATTTGGGGTGCTGGTTTGTGCGGCGGGGTGTGGTGTTGCCTGGTGTGGGGTCTGTTGTCGGGTGGGGTTGCTGGTTTTGGGTTTGGGTGCTGGTTTGGGTGCTTGGGTGTTGGGTGCTGGTTTGGGGTTTCTGGTGTGGGTGTTGGTGTGGTGGTGATGGTGTAGGGGTGATGGTGTGGGGTGCTGGTTTTGGGGTGTGGTGTCGGGGTGTTTTTGTGTGGTGTGTGCTCGGTTTCGGGTGTTGTGGTGCTGGTGTTCGGTGTGGGGTGCTGGTGTGTGGTTGGGTGTTGGGTGTGGTGTGCTGTGGGGTGGGGGGTTTTGGGTGGGGTTTGGGGTTGCTGGTGTGGGGGTGCATGGTTGGGGGGTGGGTTGTCTGGTGCTGGTGTGTGGGTGTGTGTGGGGTGCGGGTGTTTTGTGTTGGGGGGTGCGGGTTGTGGGTGTGTTTCGTTCGGGTTCGGGGTGCTGGTGTGGGGTGGTTGGTGTGGGGTGATGGTGTGGGGGTGATGGTGTGGGGGTGATGGTGTGTGGGTGATGGTGTGGGGGTGATGGTGTGGGGTGATGGTTTTGGGGGTGATGGTGTGTGGGTGTTGGTGTGGGGGTGATGGTGTGGGGTGATGGTGTGGGGTTGGGGGGTGGGGGTGGGGGGGTGGGGTGGGGTGATGGTGTGGGGGTGCCTGGCTGTCGGGTGCTGGTGGGGGTGCTGGTTGGGGCTGTGTCCTCGTGCTGTGTGGGGTGCTGGTGTGGGGGTGCTGGTGTGGGTGGCTGGTTTTGGGGTGATGGGTGATGCGTTGGTGTGGGGTGCGGGTTTGTGGGGGTGTTGGTGTGGGGGTGATGGTGTTGGGGTGATGGTGTGGGGTGATGGTGTGGGGGGGTGCTGGTTGGGGGTGCGTGGTGTCGGGCCGTTGTGGGGTGTGGGGTGCTGGTGTCGGGGTGCTGGTGTGTGTTTGTGTGGTGTGGGTGTGGGTGCTGGTGTGTGCGTGCTGGTGTGGGGGTGATGGTGTCGGGTCCCTGTGGGTCTTGGGGGTGCTGGTGGGCGTGCTGGTGTCGGGTGCTGGTGTCGGGTGTGGTGTCGGTCGGTGAAAGCGTGCTGGTGTGTGGGTTGCTGGTGTGTGGGTGTGGTGTGGGGGGTCTGGTGTCTGGTTGCTGGTGTGTGCGTGCTGGTGTTCGTGGGGTGCTTGTGTGTGGGGGTGATGGTGTGGGGGTGATGGTGTGGGGGTGATGGTGTAGGGGTGATGGTGTGTGGTGTGTTGGTGTGGGGTGATGGTGTGTGGGTGATGGTGTGGGGGTGATGGTGTGGGGGTGATTGTCTCGTCCCGGGTGTGGGGTGCTGGTGTGGGCGTGCTGGTGTCTCCTGCGGGTGTGGGGTGTGGTGTGGGGGTGATGGTGTCGGGGCGTGGTGTGGGGGTGTGGTGTCGTGGGTGCTGGTGTGGGGGTTGTGGTGTGGGTTGGTGTAGGGTGAATGTGTCGGGTTGTGTGTTGTGGTGCTGGTTTTGGGGTGCTTGTGTTGGGGTGCTGGTGTCGGGTGTGGTTTCTTTTTGCTGGTGTTGGGTCTGTTGTGGGGTGCTGTGTCGGGTCTGGTGTGGGGTGTTTGGGGGTGCTGGTGTCTCGTGTTTGTGTGGGGTGCTGGTGTGGGGTGCTGGTGTCGGGTGATGGTGTGGGGGTGTGGTGTTGATCTGTGGGTGTGTTGGTGTGGGGGTGTTGGTGTGGGGGTGGTTTGGGGTGTGGTGTCGGGGTGCTTTGTGTGGGTGTGGTGTGGGGGTGCTCGTTCGGGTTTGCTGGTGTGGGGTGTGGTGTGGTGGTGCGGGTTTGTCGGGTGCTGGTGTCGGGGTCGGGTTTGTTTTGGGTGCTGGTGTTTGGGTTGGTGTTTGGGTTGCTGTGTGGGGTGTGGTGTCGGGTGCTCTGTCGGGGTGTGGTGTTCGGGTGGGGTGTGGGGGTGCTGTGTCGGGTGCTGGTGTTCGGGGTGCTGGTGTCGGGTCCTGGTGTCGGCGTGCTGGTGGCCCGGGGTGCTGGTGTGTGGTGATGGGTGGGGGTGCTGGTGTCGGGGTGCTGGTGTGGGGGGCTGGTGTCGGGGGTGCTGTGTCGGGGTGCTGGTGTGGTGGTGTGGTGTCGGGGTAGCTGGGGGTGGGGTGCTGGTGTGTTGGGTGGGTGTGGGGTTTGGTGTTGGGGTGTGGTGTGTGGGTGTTGTGGGGTGCTGGTGTCGGGTGCTCTGTGGGGTGCTGTGTCGGGTGCTTGTGTGGGTTGGGTGTCGGGGTCTCGTGTCTCCCGTGTGGTGTCGGGTGCTGTTGTCGTGGTGCGGGTGTCGGGCCTTTGTGGCTGCTGGTGTCGGGTGCTGGTTGGGGTGCTGGTGTTGGGGTGCTGGTTGTGGGGCTGGTTGGGGGTGGTGTGTTGGGTTCCCTGGTGTGGGGGTGCGGTGTGGGTGCGGGTGTCGGGGGCTGGTGTTGGGGGCGGGGTGTCGGGTGCTGGTGTGGGGTCCGGGTGTGGCGTGCTGGTGTCCGGGGTGCTGGTGTCTGGGGTCCTTGTGTACGGGTTGCTGGGGTGGGGGTGCTGGTGTACGGGGTGCTTGTGTCGGGGTGCTGGTGTGGGGGTGCTCAGTAGTCGGGGTTCTGGTGTGGGGGTGCCTGGTGTGGGGGTGCTGTGTGGTGGTGTGGTGTGGTGGTGCTGGTGTGGGGGTTGCTGGTGTCTGGGTGCTGGTGTCGGGCTGCTGGTGTCGGCTGCCGGTGTCGGGGTGCTGGTGTGGTGGTGCTGGTGTCGGGGTGCTGGCGTGGGGGTGCTGGTGCGGGGCCCTGGGGTGTGGGTGCTGGTGTGGGGGTGCTGGTGGTCGGGGTGCTGGTGTGGGGTGCTGGTGTCGGGGGTCCTGGTGTGGGGGGTGCTGGTGTGGGGGGTGCTGGGTGTGGGGGGTGCTGGTGTGGGGGTGGCTGGTGTCGGGGTCCTGGTGTGGGGTGCTGGTCTGGGGGGTGCTGTTGTCGGGGGTCCTGCTTGTCGGGTAGTGCTGGTGTGCTTGTGCTGGTGTGGGGCTGCTGGTGTTGGGGTGCTGGGGGTCGGGTGCTGGTGTGGGGTGCTGGTGTGGTGGTGCTGGTCTGGGCGTGCTGGGGGTGGGGTGCGGTCTGGGGTGCTGGTGTCGGGTGCGGGTCTGTGGGTGCTGGTGTCGGGTGCTGGTTGGGGTGCTGGTGTGGGCGGCTGTCTCCGGTGCTGGTCTGGGGTGCTGGTGTGTGGTGTGTGGGGTTGGGGTTGCTTTTCTGGGGTGCTGGTGTGGGGGTGATGGTGTGGGGGTGATGGTGTGGGGGTGATGGTTTGTGGGTGATGGTGTGGGGTGATGGTGTGTGGGTGATGGTGTGTGGGTGATGGTGTGGGGGTGATGGTGTAGGGGCTTGTGTGGGGGTGGTGGTGGGTGGGGTGCTGGTTTTGTGGTTGCTGGTGTGGGGGTGCTGGTTTTGGGGGTGCTGGTGTCGGGGTGCTGGTGTGTGGGTGCGGGTGTGTGGGTGTTTGGGGGTGTGGGTTGCGGGTTTGTGGGGGGTTGCTGGTGTGTGGGTGCTGGTGTGTGGGTGCTGGGTGTGGGGGTTTCTGGTTTTGTGGGTGCCTGGTGTGGGGGTGCTTTTTGCTGGGGTGCTGGTTGTGGGTGCTGGTGTGGGGGGTGCTGGTTTGGGTTGCTGGTGTGGGGTGCTGGTTGTGGGTTTGCTGGTGTTGGGTGCTTTTGCTGGGTGTTTGGTGGGGGTGCTGGTGTGGGGGTGCTGCTGTGCGTCTGGTGTCGGGTGCTGTGTCGTGGTGCTTGTTTGGGGTGCTGTTGTCTTTGTGTTGTTTGGGGTGATGGTGTAGTGGTGATTGTTTTGGGGTGATGGTGTGGGGGTGATTTTGATGGGGTGATGGTGTGTGGGTGATGGTGTGGGGTGATGGTGTGTGGGTGATGGTGTGGGGGTGATGGTGTGGGGGTGATGGTGTGGGGGTGATGGTGTGGGGGTGATGGTGTGGGGGTGATGGTGTGGGGGTGATGGTGTAGGGGTGATGGTGTGTGGGTGATGGTGTGGGGTGATGGTGTGGGGGTGATGGTGTAGGGGGTGATGGTGTAGGGGTGATGGTGTGGGGGTGATGGTGTGGGGGTGATAGTGTAGGGGTGATGGTGTAGGGGTGATGGTGCGGGGGTTTAGTTATTATTTTTGTTCTTGAGTATTGATCTTTTAGCATCTGGCTGTTGTATGTGAAACATTTGAATCACCTCTGAAAATCACATTCGAGATACATTCAAAATGTTTGCTATCACCTTATTTATTAACTGTTTTACAACCATCCATGAAACGGCTCCTCTTATGCCGTCTGTTGGATCTCATTATCAGTGGCGCCCAACTGGAGGATACCACATATCGTCTGTCAGCACGTGAGTTTGTTAATGTCATTATCTCCAGTAGATAATTTCCCAGTATTTATATTATTCTCATCACTTCCATATTGAACTTGGCTTGGTGCACGTAAAGGGTTAAACCTGTACGGAACATGGAACACCATAGTATACACTGGTGGTGGTGATACCATATATACATAACTGTTTGTAGTAAGGGATCTGATCGAAATTTAATTAAAATATGTTTAGTTAAAAATAAACACGGAGAAAATATCTACGCAATACAAAACCAAGTTTTATAAACTGATTCCACTGATACTGACATCACTCGAGAGTGTGTCTTCTTTTATATAAAGCTTATCGCATCTAGTCCTATCTGTCTCAGGATCCCGTGCTCCGGTGATATAAGGACCATTTACAATATTTTCAGCCAAGGAAGGAACAGTCCGACAATAGTGTCTATTGATCTCTAACATCCCCTGTTCGATAATCCGACTAGTGATATCATTACACTCACTTAGTATGGGGTCAGGGGGGACAAACTCAAACGAATTTTCATTAACATTTTGAACCGTGTCAACGTGTTTCTGACTCCTCGTATCACATTGCCGACAACCTTGCGCTATAACTCCGTTCGGAGTACCCTCGTGTCTTACTAGTCTTTGTTCGAGATGCTGTGTGTCTGATAAAGCCTGTTCGTCTCGTCGATTGGTATGGTGGTTTTGTGTGTCTGATAAAGCCTGTTCGTCTCGTTGATTGGTATGGTGGTTTTGTGTGTCTGATAAAGCCTGTTCGTCTCGTTGATTGGTATGGTGGTTTTGTAATTGATGAAGATTTACGGAACAGTTGGAACATGGAATCCAAGGACTGACATACTGACTGGAATCTCCATAGAAAAGCGGATGGACAAAGTTAGTCTTTTCTAGCGTCCCGCCCAGGATAGTGAGAGCTGGATAGATGGACGGATCTCGATCATGATTGTCGTTCTGTAAACTAGTACATCCATACATGTCAATCACCGACGATGTAGGGCCACACCTCTCTCGTAAAGTTGCAACATCAGAATTCAGAAATCCTTCAGCAGATTCCCAGTCATGTATACCAGAATCGAGCTTGTCTGTCGTGTCACTCTCTTTTCCTGTATAGAAAGTTATATATACTGTCATTAATAAATCATTGATTTAACTTAATGTAGGCTGTACAAATGACTTACTGTGTGATATTAGATACAGCTTCACTCGAGAGTAAGGTCCGTTGTATCCGACTGCATGTTTAGGTACAAGGCAACTAAAAGTGGGCCATATTACACTGAAGGTGTTATGTGTGGTTTCGTCTGTATTCTGCTTGACCTACCGAACATCAAATTACACTCATTCCTTAAGGTGTTATGTGTGGTTTCGTCTGTATTCTGCTTGACCTACCGAACATCAAATTACACTCATTCCTTAAGGTGTTATGTGTGGTTTCGTCTGTATTCTGCTTGACCTACCGAACATCAAATTACACTCATTCCTTAAGGTGTTATGTGTGGTTTCGTCTGTATTCTGCTTGACCTACCGAACATCAAATTACACTCATTCTGTAAGGTGTTATGTGTGGTTTCGTCTGTATTCTGCTTGACCTACCGAACATCACATTACACTCATTCCTTAAGGTGTTATGTGTGGTTTCGTCTGTATTCTGCTTGGCCTACCGAACATCAAATTACACTCATTCCTTAAGGTGTTATGTGTGGTTTCGTCTGTATTCTGCTTGACCTACCGAACATCAAATTACACTCATTCATTAAGGTGTTATGTGTGGTTTCGTCTGTATTCTGCTTGACCTACCGAACATCAAATTACACTCATTCCTTAAGGTGTTATGTGTGGTTTCGTCTGTATTCTGCTTGACCTACCGAACATCAAATTACACTCATTCCTTAAGGTGTTATGTGTGGTTTCGTCTGTATTCTGCTTGACCTACCGAACATCAAATTACACTCATTCCTTAAGGTGTTATGTGTGGTTTCGTCTGTATTCTGCTTGACCTACCGAACATCAAATTACACTCATTCCTTAAGGTGTTATGTGTGGTTTCGTCTGTATTCTGCTTGGCCTACCGAACATCAAATTACACTCATTCCTTAAGGTGTTATGTGTGGTTTCGTCTGTATTCTGCTTGGCCTACCGAACATCAAATTACACTCATTCCTTAAGGTGTTATGTGTGGTTTCGTCTGTATTCTGCTTGACCTACCGAACATCAAATTAACCTCATTCCTTAAGGTGTTATGTGTGGTTTCGTCTGTATTCTGCTTGACCTACCGAACATCAAATTACACTCATTCCTTAAGGTGTTATGTGTGGTTTCGTCTGTATTCTGCTTGACCTACCGAACATCAAATTACACTCATTCCTTAAGGTGTTATGTGTGGTTTCGTCTGTATTCTGCTTGACCTACCGAACATCAAATTACACTCATTCCTTAAGGTGTTATGTGTGATTTTGTCATTATTCTGCTTGACCTACCGATTATCAAATTACAATCCTACCTTAAGGTGTTATGTGTGGTTGTGTACGTCATACCTTTCTGATGTTCTTCGCTCTTCTTCACTTCCGCCGAGTCATGGTTGATCACGGCCTTCGTGTGGTATGTGCGGCAGAGATTACCTACAATGATCGATTAGTCCGTGTTAATGGTTTGTAACATTACCCGAATATTATTTTCAATCCGACACATTTGTAAACTTGTTTTCATTCAAAAGAAAGCTAAACAATTATCATATCAATTATCACTTTAAGTAAGTAAATATAGCAGAACTGGACGGGGATGAACGCCGGCGGATAGAGGCGTGTTCAGGATGGCGAGCGTTCGCTTCAGAACAAACATGTACAGTTCGAGAGCGCACGGTACCAAACCATAGAACTATTCTCCAGAAAAAAGATGGCGTCCAATGTATTGAACACGGAGAAATTGACTTTAATAAGCGATGACGGGAGCTTATCATACGCGTTTTGTGTGACCGACGAAATCAGTGGCCGCTGTCATTCCGGTAAGAAGGATTTACTGGTAGAAAAGGACGACAATTATGCACGATAAATGATTTTTCACTGAAAAAAATAACGCAAACACCTCACCATTTACTTTACACTGTTTCCATATGTAACAGAGCGCATGATAAATTGAATTTAAATCACTGCCTCCGCTAGGGGTCGAACCCGGGACCTCTGGTTTACTAGTCTTACGCTCAACCGATCGAGCTAAAGAGAAGATCTCCCTAGCCGAGCGGTATATTGCGGCTAGTATTTACCAGGGTTACATACTCCCCCTCCAGGAAAGAACTCGTCCTCGAGTTTTCCAGGGGTAACAGCGATGCTTTTGCAAGCAGCGATGAGTATCATTCCCGAGTCCCTACATGGGCGCCAATGTAACAGAGCGCATGATTAATTTAATTTAAATCACTGCCTCCGCTAGGGATCGAACCCGGGACCTCTGGTTTACTAGTCTTACGCTCAACCGATCGAGCTAAAGAGAAGATCTCCCTAGCCGAGCGGTATATTGCGGCTAGTATTTACCAGGGTTACACATATAATGGAAGCCGTCATTTTAAATGCACACGCGAGCGCAAACTACCGTTCAGTATCGCGGATTAATTGTCACGTGAGCGCGTGCCGTCCTGAACATGCCTCTTGCAGCTCATTGGAAGAATCCGGCTAGTGTCCGGAGGTCCGGTTTGGTCGTTCATTTTCCTCTCCTATTACATATGGCGCCGCACTAAATATCCACGGAGGAAGTAGGGGGTCTCTTGTGTGTCTTCGGGGTCGAAGACTTTAAGGAGGGAGGAATGTAGCGGGACTGGACTGGGATGAACGCAGGCGACTAGTAAGCTTGATTGGTAGAGTATCCCGCCCAGTCTGGCCTTGCATTTTCCCTCTCCTATTAACATACCTTCATAAGTTATACATAAATCCATGTATGCATATGGTTAAACTTACATCTCTTTCTGAGGCTCGCCAGAATGGTTAGGGAGATTAGCAGTAAACAGGTCGATGATGCCGTTATGACAATGATTACATTAGTTTTTATCAGTCCATCACCTCCCGTATGGCTCTCTTGTTTACCACTGGGAAGTGACAGTGGTACAACACCCACATTCGGGTCCGTTCCACCGGAAGTTGACTCATTGATGTTCCATAATGCATCTGTAGATCCAGTTGTGGTCACGACGTAGCTGCTGGTTCTGACAGCGGTAGTGGTTTTCGGACCAGTAGTGATAATTTCTGTTTATAAGAAATCAGAACTATACATGTAGATATCTTACTCAGAACAACACGCGATAAGACAACTGACTGGACTACAATGTATATATCTTACTCAGAACAACACGTGGGAAGACAACTGACTGGACTATATATCTTACTCAGAACAACACGTGGGAAGACAACTGACTGGACTATACATGTATATATCTTACTCAGAACAACACGTGGGAAGACAACTGACTGGACTGTACATGTATATATCTTACTCAGAACAACACGTGGGAAGACAACTGGCTGGACTATATATGTATATATCTTACTCACAACAACACGTGGGAAGACAACTGACTGGACTATATATCTTACTCAGAACAACACGTGGGAAGACAACTGACTGGACTATACATGTATATATCTTACTCAGAACAACACGTGAAATGACAACTGACTGGACTACAATGTATACTTGTATATATCTTACTCAAAACAACACGTGGGAAGACAACTGACTGGACTAAACATATATATATCTTACTCAAAACAACACGTGGGATGACAACGGACTGGACTTAACATGTATATATCTTACTCAGAACAACACGTGAGAAGACAACTGACTGGACTACAATGTATACTTGTATATATCTTACTCAAAACAACACGTGGGAAGACAACTGACTGGACTAAACATGTATATATCTTACTCAGAACAACACGTGGGAAGACAACTGACTGGACTATATATGTATATATCTTACTCAGAACAACACGTGGGATGACAACTGACTGGACTATACATGTATATATCTTACTCACAACAACACGTGGGATGACAACTGACTGGACTATATATGTATATATCTTACTCAGAACAACACGTGGGATGACAACTGACTGGACTATACATGTATATATCTTACTCACAACAACACGTGGGATGACAACTGACTGGACTATACATGTATATATCTTACTCACAACAACACGTGGGATGACAACTGACTGGACTATATATGTATATATCTTACTCAGAACACGTGGGAAGACAACTGACTGGACTATACATGTATATATCTTACTCACAACAACACGTGGGATGACAACTGACTGGACTATATATGTATATATCTTACTCAGAACAACACGCGAGATGACAACTGATTGGACTATATATCTTACTCAGAACAACACGTGGGAAGACAACTGACTGGACTATATATCTTACTCAGAACAACACGTGGGAAGACAACTGACTGGACTATATATGTGTATATCTTACTCACAACAACACGTGGGAAGACAACTGACTGGACTATATATCTTACTCAGAACAACACGTGGGAAGACAACTGACTGGACTATACATGTATATATCTTACTCAGAACAACACGTGGGAAGACAACTGGCTGGACTATATATGTATATATCTTACTCACAACAACACGTGGGAAGACAATTGACTGGACTATATATGTATATATCTTACTCAGAACAACACATGTGAAGACAACTGACTGGACTATATATCTTACTCAGAACAACACGTGGGAAGACAACTGACTGGACTATACATGTATATATCTTACTCAGAACAACACGTGGGAAGACAACTGGCTGGACTATACATGTATATATCTTACTCAGAACAACACGTGGGAAGACAACTGACTGGACTATACATGTATATATCTTACTCAGAACAACACGTGGGAAGACAACTGACTGGACTATACATGTATATATCTTACTCACAACAACACGTGGGAAGACAACTGACTGGACTATATATCTTACTCAGAACAACACGTGGGAAGACAACTGACTGGACTATACATGTATATATCTTACTCAGAACAACACGTGGGAAGACAACTGACTGGACTATATATCTTACTCACAACAACACGCGGGAAGACAACTGACTGGACTATACCTGTATATATCTTACTCAGAACAACACGTGGGAAGACAACTGACTGGACTATATATCTTACTCAGAACAACACGTGAGAAGACAACTGACTGGACTCTACATGTATATATCTTACTCAGAACAACATGTGAGACGACAACTGACTGGACTATATATCTTACCCAGAACAACACGTGGGAAGACAACTGACTGGACTATACATGTATATATCTTACTCAGAACAACACGTGAGAAGACAACTGACTGGACTATACATGTATATATCTTACTCAGAACAACACGCGAGATGACAACTGACTGGACTATACATGTATATATCTTACTCAGAACAACACGTGGGAAGACAACTGACTGGACTATATATCTTACTCAGAACAACACGTGGGAAGACAACTGACTGGACTTTATATCTTACTCAGAACAACATGTGGGAAGACAACTGACTGGACTATATATCTTACTCAGAACAACACGTGGGAAGACAACTGACTGGACTATATATCTTACTCAGAACAACACGTGGGAAGACAACTGACTGGACTATATATCTTACTCAGAACAACACGTGGGAAGACAACTGACTGGACTATACATGTATATATCTTACTCAGAACAACACGTGGGAAGACAACTGGCTGGACTATACATGTATATATCTTACTCAGAACAACACGTGGGAAGACAACTGACTGGACTATACATGTATATATCTTACTCAGAACAACACGTGGGAAGACAACTGACTGGACTATACATGTATATATCTTACTCACAACAACACGTGGGAAGACAACTGACTGGACTATATATCTTACTCAGAACAACACGTGGGAAGACAACTGACTGGACTATACATGTATATATCTTACTCAGAACAACACGTGGGAAGACAACTGACTGGACTATATATCTTACTCACAACAACACGCGGGAAGACAACTGACTGGACTATACCTGTATATATCTTACTCAGAACAACACGTGGGAAGACAACTGACTGGACTATATATCTTACTCAGAACAACACGTGAGAAGACAACTGACTGGACTCTACATGTATATATCTTACTCAGAACAACATGTGAGACGACAACTGACTGGACTATATATCTTACTCAGAACAACACGTGGGAAGACAACTGACTGGACTATACATGTATATATCTTACTCAGAACAACACGTGAGAAGACAACTGACTGGACTATACATGTATATATCTTACTCAGAACAACACGCGAGATGACAACTGACTGGACTATACATGTATATATCTTACTCAGAACAACACGTGGGAAGACAACTGACTGGACTATATATCTTACTCAGAACAACACGTGGGAAGACAACTGACTGGACTATATATCTTACTCAGAACAACATGTGGGAAGACAACTGACTGGACTATATATCTTACTCAGAACAACACGTGGGAAGACAACTGACTGGACTATATATCTTACTCAGAACAACACGTGGGAAGACAACTGACTGGACTATATATCTTACTCAGAACAACACGCGAGATGACAACTGACTGGACTATATATCTTACTCAGAACAACACGTGGGAAGACAAGTGACTGGACTATACATGTATATATCTTACTCAGAACAACACGTGGGAAGACAACTGGCTGGACTATATATGTATATATCTTACTCACAACAACACGTGGGAAGACAATTGACTGGACTATATATGTATATATCTTACTCACAACAACACGTGGGAAGACAACTGGCTGGACTATATATCTTACTCAGAACAACACGTGGGAAGACAATTGACTGGACTATATATGTATATATCTTACTCACAACAACACGTGGGAAGACAACTGACTGGACTATATATCTTACTCAGAACAACACGTGGGAAGACAACTGACTGGACTATACATATATATATCTTACTCACAACAACACGTGGGAAGACAACTGACTGGACTATACATGTATATATCTTACTCACAACAACACGTGAGAAGACAACTGACTGGACTATATATGTATATATCTTACTCAGAACAACACCAATCTTGCAGATTTTATTTCTAGCTACTATGCCGCAATTAGGACTTACACCACTTCTAACCTTGCCAAAAATCCTTTTAAAGACGTAAAAGATGAATTATTGAAATAAATGTTGATTAAAAAAACTATTGATGTTTTATCCTACTACTTTTAACATGAATAACTACTTTAAAGCTATCGTACGACTTTCCGGAGTTGCAAGATTTGCTAGTTCGGTTTTGTTCCAATCGTTCAACAATCTAGTTGTGTGTGCTTGAAACGGAAAAGAACGGCGGCTTCGTCGTTTAATTATTGAAGAGTGTGGAAGAAGCATGTCATATTTCATAATGTTCATGTTGATGTGACTGTGATTGTGTAGGAAAACTAAGATTTCAGAATGCATTCAAATTTTACTAAATGCCCGTTAAGGTATTTAAGTATGGCCTTACTCACAAAGTTACACAAAAGTGGCTTACCTGTGATATTGGAATTAACAAAAAATTTGTCGCTTTGGAAATTGTATCCGAAACAGTCACAATTGTCCTCGTAGTCGGGATAGTCATGGCTGGGATCTATCGGAGACATCTGAAGTAAGATGATGTTTATCAGATTTCGACAAGGAAAACTTTCCTGTTTATAGCTAGACACATTACACTACAGCTTACGTGGACTTTGCGGTTTCCACGCGCCCACGGTGGACTGCCCACGCAATGTCCACTAGTGGACATGCGTGGGCAAAGTGTCCACGTTATTCCGCGATTCGTGATGGATCGGCAGATACCGTGGGTGTCCACGCAACAGCGCGGCCCGTCGAGGAACACTGGATATCGTGGCCCGCCGGAAGGCGTGTATGTCCACGGAACAGCGCGATCCGTCGTGGAACGCTAGATAGCGTGGCTAGCTTATGTTTTGAAGTTATGCTTACTTTACCGCGTCTCCTAATCACGGCCGAAGGCAGGATGTCCTCCCGATATATAAGAGTTACTTCCCTTCCGTTTCACTGGTAATGTAATATTTGAATAATGCTCTATTATAACAGGCCGTATACAACATGTAACATCTCATTAATTTTCTTTAGTAACGGGCCGTATATAGCATGTAATATTTGAATAATGCTCTATTATAACGGGCCGTATACAACATGTAACATCTCATTAATTTTCTTTAGTAACGGGCCGTATATAACATGTAATATTTGAATAATGCTCTATTATAACGGGCCGTATACAACATGTAACATCTCATTAATTTTCTTTAGTAACGGGCCGTATATAACATGTAATATTCGAATAATGCTCTATTATAACGGGCCGTATACAACATGTAACATCTCATTAATTTTCTTTAGTAAAGGGCCGTATATAACATGTAATATTTGAATAATGCTCTATTATAACGGGCCGTATACAACATGTAACATCACATTAATTTTCATTAGTAACGGGCCGTATATAACATGTAATATTCGAATAATGCTCTATTATAACGGGCCGTATACAACATGTAACATCTCATTAATTTTCTTTAGTAAAGGGCCGTATAACACATGTAATATTTGAATAATGCTCTATTATAACGGGCCGTATACAACATGTAACATCTCATTAATTTTCTTTAGTAACGGGCCGTATATAACATGTAATATTTGAATAATGCTCTATTATAACGGGCCGTATACAACATGTAACATCTCATTAATTTTCTTTAGTAACGGGCCGTATATAACATGTAATATTTCAATAATGCTCTATTATAACGGGCCGTATACAACATGTAACATCTCAATAATTTTCTTTAGTAACTGGTCGTATATAACATGTAATATTTCAATAATGCTCTATTATAACGGGCCGTATACAACATGTAACATCTCACTAATTTCCTTTAGTAACGGGCCGTATATAACATAATAATTTTAATTGTAAATAATCTAATAATCTCAGATTAACACTAGTAAATATCTTTTATGTAATTTGCGTGTACACCATTGTATTAATGTATTTTATGTTACAGAAGTTAAAACGCAAAGTAAACGATGTGCTTATATCAGTTGATACTGTGTTATATGATAAATTCTTTTAATGCGTCATCTTTACGAGCCCATGTCTGTGTGAAGCACCTTCTATTTAAAAAATATATATATCTAAATTTCATTAAGTGTGAACTATATTACAGATATTCTTTCCGTATATTACTTATGATCTGATCAATAATAATCATATTTTGGTTACGTACATTATGTATGTTGGTTTATGGGTTCTCACGTAATAACTACGGAATAAAATTTGTTGATATCATAGTTATCATCTGCTTTAAGTTTGAAACAAAAGCAAGACCAGTCTATAATCATTAATTAATTCGCTGTATAGGAAAGCAAAATACCGTTACAAAAACTGAGTTGAACGGGTAAATGCCTGGGGCTAAGGCCTCGCAGCGGTTGCTATGACGACTTGGTGTGACAAACGAGCTAGAGCTGTGAATCTGTCGACACGGGTGACTGACCCACAAGGTAAGAAAAATCGTCTGGATTACCGCGGCGGGGGGGGGGGGGGGGGGGGGGGGGGGGGGGGGTCTCCTTTCTCCCACTTCTTACAAATAAGTTACGGGCAGGTATATTGTGACAATCATTATAGTCTTCACCTATACCTTACCTGGATTTTACCTGTGTTCTCCAAAGTTCTCCAAAATTACCTGTATCTTATCTGTATTCTCCGACATTACATGATCTTTACCTCTATTTTACACGAACTTTGAATTCATCTCATTTCATTCCTTATTAATAAATTTGCATACCATTTTCATAAACCAAATTTGCATAAGACAGCTATAGTACAACAACGTAGATATTTTACTGTTTTAAATGATTGAAAATGCGAAACAAAATCACATCAGACCATTTACTACTATCCGATAACCCTTATCAACATGGCGAACTATCACTGATATTTTTCTTGATATTATTTAACTTAACTGATTACAAATCCTATAGACATAAAAGTGTACTCGACTGTGAGTGGGTTAGTATACCATTTAACAATAATCAGGTGTGAAATTACGGTCGACACGGTCGTCACGCCTGTCACAGCACCACAGGTATCTGTTCTGTCGGGTGTTCTAATCGGAACCCGCCTATAACTGCTGGTGAGTTGACACGTATGGTTTCCGTGCACGTCAAAAATGTTCCGAATATATGCTTTTACAGGTTGTACGTATATTTAGCTTGAGTTTTGTTAAAAATTTCTTTTTACTGTAGGGATTCATTTTTAAATTAAACACATTATTTACATTTAAATTCCGTTGAGTTAAAACAATAAACATTCGTATCACAAATAAAATAATTAGCCTAAGTTTGAACATTCACATACCCACGATGTTGAAACTTTACTTTAAGCATTTATTTCATGTACGAATTCCATTTTAAACTTATATTATTAGAAGTGTTGTAATCGAAATCGTTATTGGTATGCAACGAAACCCGTGTCCTCGTAATAAAGGCTATGAACAGGGTGATGTAAGTCGTTACACGTTATATATGTTGTATACGGCCCGTAATAAAAGAAAAGTAGTAAGTTACATGTTATATAGGCCCGTTGAAATAGAAAATTATTCAAATGTTACATGTTGTATACGGCCCATTACACCAGTATAGTAGAAAATTAGTAAGAAGTTAAATGTTATATGCGACTCGTTACAACAGAAAATCAGTGAGATGTATCATGGTGTATACGGCCCGTTAAAATAGCAAATTAGCATGTTATAAACGGTCCGTTCAAGCAGAAAAATAGAACATTATATAAATGTTACATGTTATATATGGCCCGTTATAATAGACATTCAGTGAGATGTTACATGTTGTATACGGCCCGTTATAAAAGAAAATTACAGTGAAACCTCACTATTAGGAACACCTGGGGGTCCGGGTCAAAGTGCCAAGGTGGACCAATTTGAGCTAGACCATCAGGAACCGTAACTCTTAATTGACTGAACTCAGGTGCAAGTTGTATAGATTTGGCTAAATACATGCCATAGTCTTAACTTTAAATAAAAACAAAGACAATTGTTTTTGTCTATCATTTCCTTTATTTTCTTCATAACCTTCTAAAATTTCTGTCTTTCTTTTCAAGATGCTCTGACCTGTGTTTTGCCGACCCCAAACTGTTCAGCAAGTTGTCGTTGACTACGACCATTGCTACATTGAATCAGTTCAATTTTCTTTTTTAGTGATAACTCGTTACGTTTACGTGATGTGGCCATCATGAGCGAAAAAAGAAATGAAGTTAGAAAGAATAGCATAATTCTAGCGAAATATTTGAAACCAAACATGTTTTTTTTCCAATTATAATAACACCTATCTACAGACCCTATTCGGCATTGATACAAAAACATCGAGATCGCTGAAAAAACTTGCGCTTGACCAGAAAAAAAATCAAACGTTACTATGTTTATTTTACTCGCTTGTATGTAATCGGGTCTTAAAACGACCAACAGCCACAAATCAATTATTTGAATACCATAATTAATAAGCAAATGTACGGTTATTACAATTTTCAAGGCAAGATAGATAATCTGATCACTTGTGTATTTAATCCGTCACAGCGCCACCGAGGAAGGGCGATCACCCGTAACGGTAAACAAAGGACTACAAACTAAAACCCGGCACATGTTGGCTTGTTACGAACAATGAAAGACTGGATGTTTATTTTACCTTCCGGTCAGTGCGAAGATTTCAAAGAGATTAATATCCATTCTACTCACCTGTCGATACACTGGTCAGTAAACAAAAGATCGATAATTACGTATACACACGTCAATGGCCAGTTTGACACGCATTACCGTAAGCTGTTCACAGGTTCGCTACACACCAGGTAATTTTTTAGACACGACCAACTGGTCGTAATTGTGGGGGTAATAAGCGTTAATTAGTATTCGTTGGGACTGCCCAAGGTGGTCGTAATACGGAATAGCAAAGTGGTCGTAATAGTGAAGCGACCAATACAAAGATATATAGAGAAAAAAATCGGGACTGAAAAAAAGTGCCCGTAATAGCGGGGTGGTCGTAATTTTGAGGTGGTCGTAAGGTGAGGTTCTTAGTAAGAAGTTACATGTTATAAACGGCCCGTTAAAATAGAACATTATATAATTGTGACATGTTATATAGGGCCCGTTTTAATAGAAAATTAGTGAGATGTTACATGTTGTATACGGCCCGTTATGATAGAACATTATTCAAATGTTACATGTTGTATACGGCCCGTTTTAATAGAATATTGCTCAAATTTTACATGTTATATACAGGCTGTTCAAACAGAACATAATATAATTGTGACATGTTGTATATGGCCCGTTATAATAGAAAATTAGTAAGAAGTTACTTGCTATATATGGCCCGTTAAAATAGAACATTATTTAAGTGTCATATGTCATATACGGCCCATTATGAAAGAAAATTAGTAAGAATAAGTATGTTATATATGGCCCGTTAAAACAGAATATAATATAATTGTGACATGTTGTATACGGCCCGTATAATAGAAAATTAGTAAGAAGTTATGTTATATATCGCCCGTTAAAATAGAACATTATTCAAATGCCATATGCCATATGCGGTCCATTATAAAAGAAAATTAGTAAGAAGTTACATGTTATATACAGCCCGTTAACACAGAACATTATATAATTGTGACATGTTATATACGTGCCGTTATAACACTAAATAGAACGTTATATAAATGTTACATGTTATATATGGTCCGTTTTAATAGACATTTAGTGAGATGTTACATGTTTTATACGGCCCGTTATAATAGAATATTGCTCAAATGTTACATATGATTTACGGCCCGTTATAATACATATTTAGTGGGAAGTTACATGTTATATACGGTCCGTTAAAACAGAACATGATATAATTGTGACATGTTGTATACGGCCCGTTATAATAGAGCGTTATATAAATGTTACATGTTATATATGGTCCGTTTTAATAGACATTTAGTGAGATGTTACATGTTTTATACGGCCCGTTATAATAGAATATTGCTCAAATGTTACATATGATTTACGGCCCGTTATAATACATATTTAGTGGGAGGTTACATGTTATATACCGTCCGTTAAAACAGAACATTATATAATTGTGACATGTTGTATACGGCCCGTTATAATAGAACATTATACCAAATGTTACATTTGCATTATCGTTGTCTTATTCGCATTAATTGCAGGCACCTGTTTACATTTGTTTATATATATTTCCTAAATAGCGGTCTGATCCCGTTGAACCTGTGATATCACGATCTTGTATTGCTAATGTACATGTATATGTCTTTGTATATGTTGTAAAATCAGATTGGTAGAAACGCCAAAGGAATAAATGAATTAAATTTACCTACAGTTAAGGACCACTTCTTGGCATTGGGAGTCCTTTTATGTAATCATTATCAAAACAAACTGCCCTACAGGTAAATTCAACATGTTAGAGTTTAGAGATACACCTGTTAATTAAGATGTGGTATTTACCGGGCTATTATCTTAACACGCCTCTGTGACCGCGGCTTGCCGGTCTCTGGCCTTTGTGGTGTTGGCCACTCGTCGGTTATGAAACGGACTCGGATGTATCTCAGTTCGTGTTTCTACGTGTAGATATTCATATAACATTATCATGACCAGTCCTAGGACAGGACTTTGTTTATTGTTTATTCCACAGATCAACCGATTCCCGTCTCTGATATCGAAGGTGCATTGAGACTTTCCTATCTTCAATAATTTAGCTCGAGCTCTCCAACAAATGAAATGTAACCCAAAACCGATGAGTGGATGAGTCGGAACAGAATATCACAAATCGTGCAACATCGTTGCCTAAAATATTAGCATCTCTAGAATAAACTTTTAATAGACTATTAATGCAATGACTCAAATACGGTCTCTGGGCGAACCTCACACGTGAGGTCACTGTGCGGAATATATCCCTATATAGGCTATTAGAACCGGTAGATAATCAGTTTTGACGGTATGTATCGATACAGTTTTTGATAATATTTCTCAATATTTATTTAACGGGTTTTACGTCTGCTATTACAGCTGACGACAAAACATGTGCACGTACGCTGACTTGTCGATCATTCTCACCAACCAATGGAATTAACGGACGCCTTTCTAGAGTGTTTGATTGACAGAGTCAGAGATCACTGGAGTGTAACAAGCTTTAGTGTCTTGTCAATCATTCTCACTAACCAATGAAACTCACGGATGCCGTCAGATACCCCGTTTGATTGACAGACAGCTAAAATAGAATCATCTGCGTGTGACGAGCTGCCGAGAAAATCAGCGGTTATGGCTGCCATGTTTATGCAAAACACCGCATAAAAAGTGTTGCATTCAATGAGTAATTTATGACTTAAAATATGATTGAATACAAATCATTGAAATCACAGTGGTGATAGAAACAGAAACCATAATTGGACCAGAATGCAAAGCACTCAATATACATGATAAATATAAAGACATTAAATGGTTATCATAAATCGGTACATTTAGGGAATCTATATAAACATTGTACATGTAAATTATATTGCAAGAGAGGGCCGTAGTAATGTTTTAATTACATTCTGAATCCATTCTGCTTTTGATACAATAATGTAATGTTTAATTCATTTTTGTGTTTTCCGTTTAGATACCACATTAACGATATTACATGTATACAAGATACCCAGATAGGCAGTTATTTACAGCTCTTTTGTGTGTACACTTTAGAATAGATATACAACTAGTTGTCACAACATTCGATATTCCGCATATTTTAATATGGTCGGAGTCTGATAACATGATAACACCGATGTTTAAAAGATAACGAAATAAGGATTCAAATGCCGAAGTTTACATATTTTGATGAGATTTGGTAAAGCTGTTCTTATGTCGCAGTGGTTTTTTTTCTATTTTCCCAATTCAATGTCGTGTAATGAATGCAATATTTCTAAAATAAATGAATATTTTTTAAAAACGTGAATACGTCAATGGAGAATGCTGGATGGATGAAACAGCTTATGTTAAGTTACATTAAATATTAACGGTGCTTAATATATTGCGATTGTTTTTTAATGTTTATAATATGGCCATAATAACGCTATTGATGGACCAAGGGTCTAAAGCTTTAAATAAAACTTGAAATGTTCTCCAATTTCATCCGAATCATAAAGGCTTATCTACACCGCCAACATGGAACCATGCATAATTCTGATAAACGATACCGATACCACTACCGCTACCGAAAGACGAAGGGATATAACTCGTGTAGATCAGAAATGAACAGCAAACAACTTGTACCCACTGTATATCGCGGATCGACATGGACCACGGGCTTTAAAATGAAATGCATGTCCACCACGTATCGTGGATCGTCGTGGAACACGGTGTTTCGAGTTGAACTATGCCCACCACTAATCGCGGATCGTCACATACCGTGATGCCGAGTGGATACCGTATCAGTCAGCTGATGTCCACGATATATGACGGAACGTCGCGGAATGCCATATCCGGTGGGCGAGTGGGGTCCGCGCTGCCCACGTTCGTGACGGACGCGTGGAAACCGCAAAGTCCACGTAAGCTGTAGTGTATTTCTGTTCATTAAAATGGTATGTTACTCACCCATATCTCATACTCCCCGGGTAATACACGTGTAAACCGGCATGGATACTGAAACAGAGTATCGTGGAATTAATCTACTTACAGCTACTCATTTTCTACTTACTGATAAACATCTTCTGCTGGGATAAATTATGCTATATTACATATAGTGTAGCAGAAAGTCTTTGCTAAAATATTTCTATTCCATGAATACAAGGCCCTTTTTTTCTTCTAGTAAAAATGAGTTCGAAAAATGTTTTTTTTTATAATTTCCCTAAGCACGGAGGGGAATCATGTGATCTGAAGATACGAATTCAAAATGGTGGCCACCATTGTAGAAAGCATAAAATGAGGTAGACATTGAAAATACTCATTACATAGGCTTTTCATTGTAGCGAGCATATGATATACTATAATTTAGACATATCCATACCTCATGTATGCTGGAACAGTCCGTAGTTTTCCACGACACTCTGACCAAAATTTTGAATGGAATTCGTCAGTGGAATCCTTTCGATTCGAAATTTTGGTCAGAATGTTACGGATAAGTACAAACTGTCCCAGCACACATGAGGTATGGATATGCCGAGATTATAGTATGGCATATGCTCGCTACATTAAAAAACCTATATAATGAGTATTTTCAATATCTTATCTCATTTTATAATTTTTGCATAAGCGGCCGCCATTTTGAATTCATATCTTCTGACCACGTGAATCCAAACCGTGCTAAGAAAAGACGTGTATCTAGTCTGTATTTCAGAATGTACGTGTATCTAGTCTGTATTTCAGTGTGCACGTGTATCTAGTCTGTATTTCAGTGTGTTCGTGTATCTAGTCTGTATTTCAGTGTGTACGTGTATCTAGTCTGTATTTCAGTGTGTACGTGTATCTAGTCTGTATTTCAGTGTGTACGTGTATCTAGTCTGTATTTCAGTGTGTACGTGTATGTAGTCTGTATTTCAGTGTGTACGTGTATCTAGTCTGTATTTCAGTGTGTACGTGTATCTAGTCTGTATTTCAGTGTGTACGTGTATCTAGTCTGTAGTTCAGTGTGTAGGTGTATCTAGTCTGTATTTCAGTGTGTACATGTATCTAGTCTGTATTTCAGTGTGTACGTGTATCTAGTCTGTATTTCAGTGTGTACGTGTATCTAGTCTGTATTTCAGTGTGTACGTGTATCTAGTCTGTATTTCAGTGTGTTCGTGTATCTAGTCTGTATTTCAGTGTGTACGTGTATCTAGTCTGTATTTCAGTGTGTACGTGTATCTAGTCTGTATTTCAGTGTGTACGTGTATCTAGTCTGTATTTCAGTGTGTACGTGTATCGAGTCTGTATTTCAGTGTGTACGTGTATCTAGTCTGTATTTCAGTGTGTACGTGTATCTAGTCTGTATTTCAGTGTATACGTGTATCTACTCTGTATTTCAGTGTGTACGTGTATCTATTCTATATTGCAGTGTGTAGCTATATCTAGTCTGTATTTCAGTGGTAAGGTCTATTAGGCCGTATTTTAGTGTGTATTAGTGAGTTATTGTTTTAATTGTGTATCAATACCAGTATTTAGCGATAGCTCACCTTTTGTGAAAGAGAGATTCGGAACATGTCATACTCCTTGCTTTCTGTGCCCTCATATAAATTCAGGAATACATTGCCTTCCGCTATTCCATATTTCTCAAGTGGAGGTTTGTAAGAAAATAAGATGTCATTGTCTGAGGACGGACACACATTGATGACGAAGCCACATCCGCAAGCCTGCTTACTCTCTGTTGTGGTAAAGATATAAAATTATATAATGGGATATTTTCCTCAAGCGACACGTGCAGAATTTTGTGTATATAAATGCAACGCTTGTCTATAATTAAACTATTATTTAATTCAAAGATATCTTATCAATTTTAAACCTGTTATTGAATCAAATTTCATTTTAATTATATAACATTGGTAAAATAATCAACAAATCTGCCGTCAATTCTTCAACGTACAAAATATAGTATTCAATAACATTGATAACACAGTATGTTGGAATGAAATGATTAAAGTATATTACATATTCCTGTTTGTACTAATCACAATACTTCAAGTACTATGGCATGCAGTTATGATAAGAAATGATAATATTGATAACCTAATGCACAAATAAATGTTGACAGAAGTTACCAGGGTTGGGTAGTCCTAAGTTCAGAACCCAAATATGTACTAATACAACACATGGTATTGATCCTGACGTGGGTTTGTTAATAACCCGTACATAACATCGTATTGATCCTGACGTGGGTTTGTTAATAACCCGTACAACATATTGAATCAAGTTTGTATTCGTTTCAATCTACACGTGCAGTTGAGAATAGCATTATGATAACACTATTTTAAAGGGTGCCAATGCACAACAGTTTAATAAATGTATACATAGCTTTGATATTAAATTAGTATTCGCTCGTTCATTAAATACATTACTGCATCATCTTGATGTGAACATCAACAGTTTTAACCAATCATGTGTTAGCATTTCCAATTATCGCTGAGTAGTAAGTAGAGAAGGCAACTGAAACGTCCATTAATTTATAATTACTTATTGTTTTGATTTATACGATAAAAATGTATTTATACACAAGTCGATAATGACCACAAAGAAAATTATAAACTGACGGTACAATGAAAATAAAATCTTACTTGTCAAATTGACTTTTAATCTCATGAAAACGATCGACAATTCTTCTCGTGATAACTACTTTCATTGTCTTTGTCTTTTTAAAAAAAAACTCGTAAAATTAAGTTTAAAAATCAAAAGTAATCAAAAAATAAGAAATAATAATAATCAATAAGGAAAAAAGAAAACATTAGAAACAAGACGCAAAGAAATGTTTACGTGGGTATGCCGTTATAGTCTGTTGGTAGATCTCACCAAACTCAACAAATATGTCAATGTCACCAAACTCAACAAATCTGCCAAGGTCACCAAACTCAACAAATCTGTCAAGGTCACCAAACTCAACAAATCTATCAAGGTCACCAAACACAATAAATCTGTCAAGGTCACCAAACACAACAAATCTGTCAAGGTCACCAAACACAATAAATCTGTCAAGGTCACCAAACTCAACAAATCTGTCAAGGTCACCAAACACAATAAATCTGTCAAGGTCACCAAACACAACAAATTTGTCAAGGTCACCAAACTCAACAAATCTGTCAAGGTCACCAAACACAACAAATCTGTCAAGGTCACCAAACACAATAAATCTGTCAAGGTCACCAAACTCAACAAATCTGTCAAGGTCACCAAACTCAACAAATCTGTCAAGGTCACCAAACACAATAAATCTGTCAAGGTCACCAAACTCAACAAATCTGTCAAGGTCACCAAACTCAACAAATCTGTCAAGGTCACCAAACACAATAAATCTGTCAAGGTCACCAAACTCAACAAATCTGTCAAGGTCACCAAACAAAACAAATCTGTCAATGTCACCAAACTCAACAAATATGTCAATGTCACCAAACTCAACAAATCTGCCAAGGTCACCAAACTCAACAAATCTGTCAAGGTCACCAAACTCAACAAATCTGTCAAGGTCACCAAACACAATAAATCTGTCAAGGTCACCAAACACAACAAATTTGTCAAGGTCACCAAACTCAACAAATCTGTCAAGGTCACCAAACACACTAAATCTGTCAAGGTCACCAAACTCAACAAATCTGTCAAGGTCACCAAACAAAACAAATCTGTCAAGGTCACCAAACTCAACAAATCTGTCAAGGTCACCAAACTCAACAAATCTGTCAAGGTCACCAAACACAATAAATCTGTCAAGGTCACCAAACTCAACAAATCTGTCAAGGTCACCAAACTCAACAAATCTGTCAAGGTCACCAAACACAATAAATCTGTCAAGGTCACCAAACTCAACAAATCTGTCAAGGTCACCAAACACAACAAATCTGTCAAGGTCACCAAACACAACAAATCTGTCAATGTCACCAAACACAACAAATCTGTCAAGGTCACCAAACACAACAAATCTGTCAAGGTCACCAAACACAACAAATCTGTCAAGGTCACCAAACTCAACAAATATGTCAATGTCACCAAACACAACAAATCTGTCAAGGTCACCAAACTCAACAAATATGTCAATGTCACCAAACACAACAAATCTGTCAAGGTCACCAAACTCAACAAATCTGTCAAGGTCACCAAACACAACAAATCTGTCAAGGTCACCAAACACAACAAATCTGTCAATGTCACCAAACTCAACAAATCTGTCAAGGTCATCAAACACAATAAATCTGTCAAGGTCACCAAACACAACAAATTTGTCAAGGTCACCAGACTCAACAAATCTGTCAAGGTCACCAAACACAATAAATCTGTCAAGATCACCAAACTCAACAAATCTGTCAAGGTCACCAAACTCAACAAATCTGTCAAGGTCACCAAACACAACAAATTTGTCAAGGTCACCAAACTCAACAAATCTGTCAAGGTCACCAAACTCAACAAATCTGTCAAGGTCACCAAACACAAAAAATCTGTCAAGGTCACCAAACTCAACAAATCTGTCAAGGTAACCAAACCCAAGAAACCTGTAAAGTATCAAAGTTCATATTCCATTTAATGGAAGGCGTCATTTGATAATTCGGACCCTTCATGAAAAGCGTTCGGAGCTAATAATTTTGAATAATGCGAAGATCGCCCTTTACGACGTCGTGTCCTACTGGAAGGTCATTATATCGAGAACAGGAACATTTGGCACGAACTGTGAGATCACAGGCGTCTGTGTCCAGTTAGTATTTATTGAAAACAAGATATATCTTAAAAAAAAGATAAACGGCATAGTTTTAATACTGGTGCACGTGGATATAATGTAAAACTTCTTGGTGAAATAAATTAACGAACACATGCGTTTCTGCACGTTTGGTGATAATAAGACTGCATTTGAATCAGGAATATAATCTTATTAATGTGTCATTTAAAAAGATGCATCCACTTATTTAGCTTGCATTCAATCTTAACTTTATGTCGTTTTTAACTGCATTCTGCATTTTGCAGTTACCGCTATATTGACCAATCACATACTTCATGTTGACCAGTAACGCCACCTGCCCCGTCATGTCGGGGGTCAAAAGAATATTATACGGCTATGCCGAAAAATATGAGCCCCTACTCCTACTTTAAATTCTAACCAGATGCAGACGATTGTGCCTACACCAGCTAAATCCAGCTAAGCAGCAATTTGTAAATATTAAAATATGTACATTGGGTTTAGAGTAAGAATGATGAGAATACTTCTATAAGTACGATGGTATGTTAGCTTGGACTGACTTCTGGTAATGTTAGTACTATAACACTATAAAATTATAATACTATAATACTGTAACACTATTATACTATAACACTATAATATTATAATACTATAATACTGTAACACTATTATACTATAACACTATAATACTATAATACTATAATACTATAATACTGTAACACTATTATACTATAACACTATAATATTATAATACTATAATACTGTAACACTATTATACTATAATACTATAATACTATAATACTATAATACTGTAACACTATTATACTATAACACTATAATATTATAATACTATAATACTGTTACACTATTATACTATAACACTATAATATTATAATACTATAATACTGTAACACTATTATACTATAACACTAGCATCAACATTAAACAATACTTCCTCAATATATGTGACAAAGAAATAGAAATATATATTTACCTTTCCCGAGTGTTGATTGGTTGACGCTACAGAGATTCTGAAAGAGGACAGACCCTGTGTATAGAATACCACGTGTGATCCAGAAAACTGTATTAACGATTTACCGGACAAAGCGTACAACATCAACTCTGTATTAATGGATCAAACACTGATTAAAGATAACTCAAAATAAACGATTGGATAGATACAGCACAAATTAAAGACTACGCTGAATAAACAATTAGACAGATACAGCACGGATTGGACAGATACAGCACGGACTGGACAGATACAGTATAGATTGGACAGATACTGCACGGATTGGACATATACACAGCACGGATTGGACAGATACAGCACGGATTGGACAGATACAGCACGGATTGGACAGATACAGCACGGACTGGACAGATACAGTATAACAGTATAGATTGGACAGATACAGCACGGATTGGACAGATACAGCACGGATTGGACATACAGAGCACGGATTGGACAGATACAGCACGGATTGGACAGATACAGCACGGATTGGACATACACAGCACGGATTGGACAGATACAGCACGGATTGGACAGATACAGCACGGATTGGACAGATACAGCACGGATTGGACATACACAGCACGGATTGGACATACACAGCACGGATTGGACAGACACAGTATAGATTGGACAGATACAGCACGGATTGGACAGATACAGTATAGATTGGACAGATACAGCACGGATTGGACAGACACAGTATAGATTGGACAGATACAGCACGGATTGGACAGATACAGCACGGATTGGACAGATACAGCACGGATTAAATAATGCGCTGATTAAAGGATTGGGCAGTTGACGGACAAAACATGGAAATTGGATTACATTGTATTATACAGCACGGACAATAGACTACTCTGTATTAACAATATGTTATATTAGTCTAGCTATATTAGCTATATAACGGACGGAGTGTAGGATAAGGGGACAGCCTATACACACGCTATCTGGATGATTTCCAAACTACAACAAAGCTCTGTTAATTGTGTTTACGTTAGATACACGCGGAAATTACAAACAGACTATTATTTATCGTTTGGTACACTAGGTAACATTATACCATACTTAACCATCTGTAGAGCACTTGTTCCTATTGAGATTTTCAGTGAGATCATGGTATAGGGATCTTATAATACTTATGATACTATTTCATAAGTTTGTAAGTTGTATGTACAAGATATGAAGTTGTACGTACAAGATATTAAGTTGTACGTACAAGATATTAAGTTGTACGTATAATATATTAAGTTGTATGTACAAGATATTAAGTTGTACGCATAATATATTAAGTTGTATGTACAAGATATTAAGTTGTACATATAATATATCAAGTTGTATGTACAAGATATTAAGTTGTACGTATACTATATTAAGTTGTACGTACAAGATATTAAGTTGTACGCATAATATATTAAGTTGCATGTACAAGATATTAAGTTGTACATATAATATATCAAGTTGTATGTACAAGATATTAAGTTGTACATATAATATATCAAGTTGTATGTAAAAGATATTAAGTTGTACGTATAATATATTAAGTTGTATGTACAAGATATTAAGTTGTACGTATAATACATGTATATTAAGTTGTATGTACAAGATATTAAGTTGTACGTATAATATATCAAGTTGAATGTACAAGATATTAAGTTGTACGTATAATATATGAAGTTGTATGTACGTACGCATTAAGTTGCACATAAGTTTTGAAAATGACTCAAATATGTCGTAGTACATATTCGCCTATTCCTCCGCAGTCTACTACGGGTATTCTGGTACAGATTTTGAACTGCGTTGAATGAGTTGATTACTTTTTGATCGTTTCCATTTAAATCTCTTTATTAGCTACACTTCTGTAGGTGGAGTGACATCAGAACCGATAATGATAAATACTTGTCAAAACAGATTTTTTTTTTTTCCTTATTTATCAAAAATTAATGAATCCGCGCGAGAGTAATATAAATAATTGATATAACATGATCACCATTATTGCCGCCATCTATTGGAAGGAGACAAATTACAATTAGATACGAAATTCACAGCTGTAAATTAACTGAAAATGATACAGCAGGAAATTTGGTATAAATACGAGGCGATATTGTGTATGTGTTCTCAATAAAAAAATCAAAGAAAATCAGTAGATAATAATTTCTATCAAATAAATAAAATAATTAATCCCCGTTGATACGCCGGTTTATGGATCATTACCTTACTGATCTGCCATAGTAAACATGGGAATGCGATATCGCAGTAAAAATCACATTTCTGATCATATGACCTTATCGTTATAAATATAGCCTTTGTGTCAAACTTACCAAAATCAAAACAGCATAAAATACAAAGAAAAGATCAATTAAAAAAGTAAATAAACAAAAGCAAACAAATAAAAAACCAAACAAAAACAAAAACAAAAACGAAAACAAATCTAGAGAATACGACAATGAAACAAACCCGAATTTCTAAATCAAAATCGATAAGACAAATACGCAAATAAATATTAACAATAAGAAGTTTTACCCCACGGAGACTTATCAACATGTTTCTAGAGATTTTTACAAATCTTAAGTTTGCTCAGTCCTGACCGTGCTGATAACCTTAAACCTGGTAACCTTAAACCTATACCTTCACCGAAATCTTCAACATGGCGACTGTTATCGGAGAAATTTCAAATACAAGATAAAAAAAATAAAAATAATTGGTAGCGCTTTTTGACATCTTACATGTATATCCGGTTCATAAGTCTGTCTACTTGTTCTCCTGATGAACTGACAATTTGATCAACTCAACGTAAATCGATAGACATAAAAAACACTAGTCAATAATACTGATACTTTGTACTCACACCGACAGCTATCAATGTTCCAAACCACTTTATTATGACAACAACAAAAGCTGATGAGTATCTTTGTATCCATCTCAAAATTTGACTTTTTGATCTGAATGGACAAAAAGACGACAGTAAGTAATTCCGGGTATCATAACCCTGGAAAAAGTAAGTTAATGTAATATTATAACGCTGGATACATTTTAATGTTACATTATAACGCTGGATACATTATAATGTAATATTATAACGCTGGATACATTTTAATGTAATATTATAACGCTGGATACATTATAATGTAATATTATAACGCTGGATACATTTTAATGTTATATTATAACGCTGGATACATTTTAATGTTATATTATAACGCTGGATACATTTTAATGTAATATTATAACTCTGGATACATTATAATGTTATATTATATCGCTGGATACATTATAATGTAATATTATAACGCTGGATACATTATAATGTAATATTATAACGCTGGATACATTTTAATGTTTATTATAACTCTGGATACATTTTAATGTAATATTATAACACTGGATACATTTTAATGTAATATTATAACGATGGATACATTATAATGTAATATTATAACGCTGGATACATTATAATGTAATATTATAACTCTGGATACATTTTAATGTAATATTATAACACTGGATACATTTTAATGTAATATTATAACGATGGATACATTATAATGTAATATTAAAACGCTGGATACATTATAATGTAATATTATAACGCTGGATACATTTTAATGTAATATTATAACGCTGGATACATTTTAATGTTATATTATAACGCTGGATAAGATTACAGTTAATGTAATATTATAACTTTAGATAAAGTTACAGTTAATGTAATATTATAACTTTAGATAAAGTTACAGTTAATGTAATATTATAAGTTTAGATAAAGTTACAGTTAATGTAATATTATAACACTGGATAAAGTTACAGTTAATGTAATATTATAACGCTTGATAAAGTTACCGTTAATGTAATATTATGACGCTGGATAAAGTTACAGTTTATGTAATATTATAACGCTGGATAAAGTTACATTTTAATGTGATAGTATTTTGCTGGATAAAGTAACATTTAATGTTATAGTATTTTGCTGGATAAAGTAACATTTAATGTTATAGTATTTCGCTGGATAAAGTTACAGTTAATGTAATATTATAAAACTGGATAAAGATACAGTTAATGTAATATTATAAAACTGGATAAAGATACAGTTAATGTAATGTTATAACGCTGGATAAAGTTACAGTTAATGTAATATTATCAAACTGGATAAAGATACAGTTAATGTAATATTATAACGCTTGATAAAGTTACAGTTAATGTAATATTATAAAACTGGATAAAGATACAGTTAATGTAATATTACAAAGTTAGATAAAGTTACATTTAATGTAATATTATAAATTTAGATAAAGTTAAATTTAATGTAATATTATAACTTTTGATAAAGTTACATTTAATGTAATATTATAACGCTTGATAAATTTACATTTAATGTAATATTATAACTTTAGATAAAGTTACATTTAATGTAATATTATAACGCTGGATAAAGTTACATTTAATGTAATATTATAACGTTAGATAAAGTTAAATTTAATGTAATATTATAACTTTAGATCAAGTTAAATTTAATGTAATATTATAACGTTAGATAAAGTTACATTTAATGTAATATTATAAAGTTAGATAAAGTTAAATTTAATGTAATATTATAACTTTAGATCAAGTTAAATTTAAAGTAATATTATAACGTTAGATAAAGTTACATGTTTATGTAATATTATTTCGCTGGATAAAGTTACAGTGAATGTAATATTATGACGCTGGATAAAGTTACAGTTTATGTAATATTATAACGCTGGATAAAGTAACATTTAATGTTATAGTATTTTGCTGGATAAAGTTACATTTCATGTTATAGTATTTCGCTGGATAAAGTTACAGTTAATGCTATATTATAATGCTGGATAAAGTTACAGTTAATGTAATATTATAAAACTGGATAAAGATACAGTTAATGTAATATTACAAAGTTAGATAAAGTTACATTTAATGTAATATTATAACTTTAGATAAAGTTAAATTTAATGTAATATTATAACTTTTGATAAAGTTACATTTAATGTAATATTATAACGCTTGATAAAGTTACATTTAATGTAATATTATAACTTTAGATAAAGTTACATTTAATGTAATATTATAACGCTGGATAAAGTTACATTTAATGTAATATTATAACGTTAGATAAAGTTAAATTTAATGTAATATTATAACTTTAGATCAAGTTAAATTTAATGTAATATTATAACGTTAGATAAAGTTACATTTAATGTAATATTATAAAGTTAGATAAAGTTAAATTTAATGTAATATTATAACTTTAGATCAAGTTAAATTTAATGTAATATTATAACGTTAGATAAAGTTACAGTTAATGTAATATTATAACGCTTGATAAAGTTACCGTTAATGTAATATTATGACGCTGGATAAAGTTACAGTTTATGTAATATTATAACGCTGGATAAAGTTACATTTTAATGTGATAGTATTTTGCTGGATAAAGTAACATTTAATGTTATAGTATTTTGCTGGATAAAGTAACATTTAATGTTATAGTATTTCGCTGGATAAAGTTACAGTTAATGTAATATTATAAAACTGGATAAAGATACAGTTAATGTAATATTATAAAACTGGATAAAGATACAGTTAATGTAATGTTATAACGCTGGATAAAGTTACAGTTAATGTAATATTATAAAACTGGATAAAGATACAGTTAATGTAATATTATAACGCTTGATAAAGTTACAGTTAATGTAATATTATAAAACTGGATAAAGATACAGTTAATGTAATATTACAAAGTTAGATAAAGTTACATTTAATGTAATATTATAACTTTAGATAAAGTTAAATTTAATGTAATATTATAACTTTTGATAAAGTTACATTTAATGTAATATTATAACGCTTGATAAAGTTACATTTAATGTAATATTATAACTTTAGATAAAGTTACATTTAATGTAATATTATAACGCTGGATAAAGTTACATTTAATGTAATATTATAACGTTAGATAAAGTTAAATTTAATGTAATATTATAACTTTAGATCAAGTTAAATTTAATGTAATATTATAACGTTAGATAAAGTTACATTTAATGTAATATTATAAAGTTAGATAAAGTTAAATTTAATGTAATATTATAACTTTAGATCAAGTTAAATTTAATGTAATATTATAACGTTAGATAAAGTTACATGTTTATGTAATATTATTTCGCTGGATAAAGTTACAGTGAATGTAATATTATGACGCTGGATAAAGTTACAGTTTATGTAATATTATAACGCTGGATAAAGTAACATTTAATGTTATAGTATTTTGCTGGATAAAGTTACATTTAATGTTATAGTATTTCGCTGGATAAAGTTACAGTTAATGCTATATTATAATGCTGGATAAAGTTACAGTTAATGTAATATTATAAAACTGGATAAAGATACAGTTAATGTAATATTACAAAGTTAGATAAAGTTACATTTAATGTAATATTATAACTTTAGATCAAGTTAAATTTAATGTAATATTATAACTTTTGATAAAGTTACATTTAATGTAATATTATAACGCTTGATAAAGTTACATTTAATGTAATATTATAACTTTAGATAAAGTTACATTTAATGTAATATTATAACGCTGGATAAAGTTACATTTAATGTAATATTATAACGTTAGATAAAGTTAAATTTAATGTAATATTATAACTTTAGATCAAGTTAAATTTAATGTAATATTATAACGTTAGATAAAGTTACATTTAATGTAATATTATAAAGTTAGATAAAGTTAAATTTAATGTAATATTATAACTTTAGATCAAGTTAAATTTAATGTAATATTATAACGTTAGATAAAGTTACATGTTTATGTAATATTATTTCGCTGGATAAAGTTACAGTGAATGTAATATTATGACGCTGGATAAAGTTACAGTTTATGTAATATTATAACGCTGGATAAAGTAACATTTAATGTTATAGTATTTTGCTGGATAAAGTTACATTTAATGTTATAGTATTTCGCTGGATAAAGTTACAGTTAATGCTATATTATAATGCTGGATAAAGTTACAGTTAATGTAATATTATAAAACTGGATAAAGTTACAATTAATGTAATATTATAACGCTGGATAAAGTAACATTTAATGTTATAGTATTTCGCTGGATAAAGTTACAGTTGATGTAATATCATAAAACTGGATAAAGATACAGTTAATGTAATATTATAACGCTGGATAAAGTTGCAGTTAATGTAATATTATAAAACTGGATAAAAATACAGTTAATGTTATATTATAAAGTTAGATAAAGTTAAATGTAATGTAATATTAAAACGTTAGATGAAGTTAAATTTAATGTAATATTATAACTTTAGATAAAGTTAAATTTAATGTAATATTATAACTTTAGATAAAGTTACATTTAATGTAATATTATAACGCTGGATAAAGTTACATTTAATGTAATATTATAACTTTAGATAAAGTTAAATTTAATGTAATATTATAACGTTAGATAAAGTTAAATTTAATGTAATAGTATGACTTTAGATAAAGTTACAGTTAATGCTATATTATAACGCTGAACGAAGTTACTATTTCGGTTTATAATCAAATGTACATTTCACATTACTATACTGTGGATTTGTAAACAAAAATATCCTGTTAAATGACACTGCTTCTCTCTAAAACGTCATACTTTTTTCTGTTCGCCTATTATTTTCGCGAGTATGAAAGTGACAAGTGTATGGTATTTAGTTATATGTTTATGATGTTAAATGAAATGTTTATAATATTAAATTATATGTTTATGGTATTTAATGATATGTATAATATATTTAATGATATGTTTATGATACTTAATGCTATGTGTATGATATTTAATGATTAATATAATCATTCCCTGCCTTTGGGGTGTGGCAAAAAAATCTCAACCTGAGGGGGAATTCATGACTTGTCGAGGGTTGGACCTTCATGAATTCCTCGAGGGTTAAGATTTCTTTGTCGCACTCCCTAGATAGGGAATGATTATTTTTCTCCCACCATGCTATTCAATGATATGTTTATGCTATTCAATGATATGTTTATGCTATTTAATGATATGTTTGTGATATTTAATGATATGTTTATGCTATTTAATGATATGTTTATGCTATTCAATGATATGTTTATGCTATTCAATGATATGTTTATGATATTCAATGATATGTTTATGATATTTAATCATATGTTTGTGATATTTAATGATATGTTTATGCTATTCAATGATATGTTTGTGATATTTAATGATATGTTTATGCTATTCAATGATATGTTTATGCTATTTAATGATATGTTTATGCTATTCAATGATATGTTTATGCTATTTAATGATATGTTTATGCTATTCAATGATATGTTTATGCTATTTAATGATATGTTTATGCTATTCAATGATATGTTTATGCTATTCAATGATATGTTTATGATATTTAATTATATGTTTATGATATTTAATCATATGTTTGTGATATTTAATATGTTTGTGATATTTAATGATATGTTTATGCTATTTAATCATGTTTGTGATATTTAATGATATGTTTATGATATTCAATGATATGTTTGTGATATTTAATGATATGTTTATGATATTTAATCATGTTTGTGATATTTAATTATATGTTTGTGATATTTAATCATATGTTTGTGATATTTAATTATATGTTTATGCTATTCAATGATATGTTTATGCTATTTAATGATATGTTTATGCTATTTAATGATATGTTTATATAATATATATCAATAACCAGACAGGTATGGGTACTATATATTATCTCCATACAGTGAATTACATTCTACATACCCCATACAGTGAATTACATTCTACATACCCCATACAGTGTATTATATTCTACATACCACATATGGTATATTATATTATACATACCCCATACGGTGTATTATATTATACATACCCCATACAGTGTATTACATTCTACATACCCCATACAGTGTATTACATTCTACATACCCCATACAGTGTATTACATTCTACATACCACATACAGTGTATTATATTCTACATACCCCTATACAGTGTTTTACATTCTACATACCCCATACAGTATATTACATTCTACATACCCCATACAGTGTATTACATTATACATACCACATACAGTGTATTATATTCTACATACCCCATACAGTATATTACATTCTACATACCCCATACAGTGTATTACATTCTACATACCCAATACAGTGTATCACATTCTACATACCCCATACAGTGTATTACATTCTATATACCCCATACAGTATATTACATTATACATACCCCATACAGTGTATTATATTCAACATACCCCATACAGTGTATTACATTCTACATACCCCATACAGTGTATTACATTATACATACCCCATACAGTGTATTACATTCTACATACCCCATACAGTGTATTATATTCTACATACCCCATACAGTGTATTACATTATATATACCCCATACAGTATATTACATTCTATATACCCCATACAGTGTATTACATTATACATACCCCATACAGTGTATTACATTCTACATACCCCCTACAGTGTATTACATTCTACATACCCCATACAGTGTATTACATTCTACATACCCCATACAGTGTATTACATTCTACATACCCCATACAGTGTATTACATTATACATACCCAATACAGTGTATTATATTCTACATACCCCATAAAGTGTATTGTATTATACATACCCCATACAGTGTATTATATTCTACATACCCCATAAAGTGTATTACATTATACATACCCAATGCAGTGTATTACATTCTACATACCCCATACAGTGTATTACATTCTACATACCCCATACCGTGTATTACATTCTACAAACCCCACACAGTGTATTGCATTCTACATACCCTTATACAGTGTATTACATTCTACATACCCCATACAGTGTATTACATTATACATACCCAATGCAGTGTATTACATTCTACATACCCCATACAGTGTATTACATTCTACATACCCCATACCGTGTATTACATTCTACATACCCAATACAGTGTATTACATTCTACATACCCCATACAGTATATTACATTATACATACCCCATACAGTATATTACAGTCTACATACCCCATACAGTGTATTACATTATACATACCCCATACAGTGTATTACATTCTACATACCCCATACAGTATATTACATTATACATACCCCATACAGTGTATTATATTCAACATACCCCATACAGTGTATTACATTCTATATACCCCATACAGTATATTACATTATACATACCCCATACAGTGTATTATATTCAACATACCCCATACAGTGTATTATATTCTACATACCCCATACAGTATATTACATTATACATACCCCATACAGTGTATTACATTCTACATACCCCATACAGTGTATTACATTCTACATACCCCATACAGTATATTACATTATACATACCCCATACAGTGTATTACATTCTACATACCACATACAGTGTATTACATTCTACATACCACATACAGTATATTACATTCTACATACCACATACAGTGTATTATATTCAACATACCCCATACAGTGTATTATATTCTACATACCCCATACAGTATATTACATTATACATACCCCATACAGTGTATTACATTCTACATACCCCATACAGTGTATTACATTCTACATACCCCATACAGTATATTACATTATACATACCCCATACAGTGTATTACATTCTACATACCACATACAGTGTATTACATTCTACATACCACATACAGTATATTACATTCTACATACCACATACAGTGTATTATATTCTACATACCCCATACAGTGTATTACATTATACATACCCCATGCAGTGTATTACATTCTACATACCCCATACAGTGTATTATATTCTACATACCCCATACAGTGTATTACATTCTATATACCCCATACAGTGTATTACATTATACATACCCCATACAGTGTATTACATTCTACATACCCCCTACAGTGTATTACATTCTAATACCACATACAGTGTATTATATTCAACATACCCCATACAGTATATTACATTCTACATACCCAATACAGTGTATTACATTCCACATACCTGGTAATCCAATGAGCAATCGATTCCTTTGGTAAATTTATAGTCTGACAAACTTTCGGTGATGATCAGAACATGAATACATGTTAGTAGTATGGAGTGTCCTGCCATGGTGCAGATTACCAACAGGATGTACGTGTGTACTGTATATACCCGAGCATAATACGTAACCTATATCTGTCAGTTTAACCGTGTAAATAAACTCCAGTGATTGCCACATGGTGGGTGAACAGTTTTAATTCACACACTGACTGGGCGTTCGTGCTGTTCAATCCTCCGTCGTTATATCATAACGATATAATTGCTTCTGAAGAAGAGAAGGGTTATCTTTGACTTCCTGAAATGTACAGTTGTTCTCTCACAGAATATTTCGCGTCGACTTCTTTTCTCAAAGTGTCTCAGGTCACAACTATACCGGTGTAAGATTGAACCCTAGGCGACAGCATGTGGTTATAGATATAACTTGATGACTGAGATTTTATAACATTCCCAAAGAATGATGTTCTATTATGAAGTTCTAATTTTGTTGTAGACTGCAAAAGCATACAAACTTCAGTGTATTTTATCGTCATAATATTACAAAAAGTCGTGTAAATGATTGGTTTCTGAGAAACAAGACCGATGAACTAAAACTGATTTTAATGAAAGCATTGCTATAGTAATACCCCCCTAGATAGCCACCAAGTTATATATAGACACACACAGTGATGTATGGGAGGTAGTGTATGGTCAAGATTAGGGATATGCTAAAAGAAAAAAAGGTTCAGAAATTAGTGGATTAGAAATCCTATGGCTAGATATTAAAATCATCGGTTAAAAAACTTAGTTTGTTGTATTTACATGTAAAGAACAAATTCTTGAGTAGATTACAGACACATTTTATTACCATATGTTCGCTAAAACATTCTAAACAAGATGTTATTTTTCATATTTTGTTACTTTCGTCGAGAGAATAGTGTATTCAATCAACATCAAAACAATATTGACCTCTTCTTGATCTTGGAAGATTTGCATGCCCCAATATATAGAGAGAGATATGAAATCACTATGGGGTATTTTTCTCTCCCAGAATGCCTCATTCAAGATGGCTGCCAATGTAAAATACCCCATAGTGACTTCATATCTCTCTACAGAGAGGAGCGAGGTATATGCTACTGGTGATATAAATTCCCACACAGGTTGTAAATACGATCTAATATAGTAAATGATTGTTTTAATGATGCTCTATTGAACAGAGTTGAAACATTAAATTATAAAAATGATGAAGAAATAATCACTCGTGAGACCGCGGCTACGTATGTAAACAATATCAACAGGAAATTAGTATTAACGTGTATTGCTGCTGGTTTCCGTATTGTCATTGGTCGTCATTATGGTGATAAAGAGGGAAGACGTTTTACCTTTTGTGGTCACAATGGGACCAGTACGATTTATAAAATTTTATCAGAAACATTCAACTTCAGTAAAATACATGACTTTTCTGTTGGTCATTTTACCACCGTCTCAGATTATGCTCCATTGTGTTTTAGTGTACATTATATGACGAACTACGAATATGGTAAAAAGGATAAAGTTACTAAGTCGTGAATTGCGGGCGATTTTGTCAAATTGAAGGATGAAAACCTTGATTGGTTAAAACGAAAATGGAAAGTGGTGAGCAGTCCGCATCAAAGAAGGCAAAACGGCAATATTGAACAAATGCCTTAGATGTAGCCCCCCTAATCTTGGACCTGAAAGGCTAGAGGAGTTCAAGCTGAAGTATATGTCATACCCAATAACAATTTTCGTTAAGGTGATGTCTTTTGAAACGACGTGATTCGTCCATTAACAGGCTGTGTACCATGCAGCGTAATCTTTTGGTGTTCGTTTCTTGGTTCTGGAATTTAATGTAAAATGAAGCGTAACATTTTTTCTTTTATAAATGTATTTCATTGTTAGAATATGTTTAGATTCAATTATAGCAATTGTTTCTAATTTTTATTCTGTTATCGAGATATAACGAGAAAAAAAACTATATATATGTGCACTCATTTGTGATAACACGCTAAAAAATTGGAAACAAATCTGATGTTATTTATTGCACAAGAATAATTATAATTTTTCGTATGAGTCAGGGTTAGGGTTAGGGTGAAGTGAAACCTGCATTTGTACACTACCACTATTGCCAAAGAAAAGTGGTTTTACAAGGCAGGTCCCAACATAAAGTTGATACATAGAAGCAGTGTCATGGACGAGCAGTGTCTGAATTTTGAACACAACCACTTAGTTAAAACGTTCACGCTATGAATTTTTGATCCAGCTCAATTTTAAAGGTTCATGTGATATATGTTTATATCATGCAGGGTTTGTCGCTTACCAAGAACAAAATTTGTTGGTCGACGTATATCGCATTAATGGATGAAACTACCAAGTGGTACAACGGTATAGTGACAACGGTTACATCTGGAAGAGATGGCGACCTCGTTGCTGTCTATATGAAGTTTTTTTATGATGGAGGTGACAACATAGACCATTTGTATACAGATTTTCAGTTTTCATTGGTCAAATTCATTGATATGTGTACGTATTCTTCCTTTCTTTCCCTATCCTACAACACTCCCTGCCAATTTATTGTTTTGATTTTTCTGATGAACCCCACCCCCTTAAACCCTCCTCTGTACACCTCCCTTTCTCTCCTGCTTGTACCATAAAACCAATGTGAATTATGTATTGATATGATGCACTATGAACACAATCATTTTTGTTAATCAACACAGTGAAATTCACGTAACGTTTTTAATGATTTATAATGTTTTTAAAATGTATAATACTGCATTGATGGACCACCATACATTGTAGTAGAAAGTAGTCCCATAGAAGTTGTCTCCCTTATATAAATTACAAATGGCTTCTGCTGATGTTATCACCCAGTATACAATCTTCTCTGTTAAGACTTTAGACATAAATACTATTTTATGGGTCCCACAAACTTCACATATATGTGAAAATTAGGTAACTTTTCATTTTGATCAGAATTATGGTTTTATGAAGATTATTAGACAATTTAATTCTAATGGAAAGACTTTTCTGGCAAGTGTTTGTTGCTCTCTGTAACACTAGCCTCTTTTGTATTATCACAAATGGATAGAAGACATTCAGATGAAAATTTTTTCAAACTCATGTACATTTTGCAGTATTCATTACCCTAAAGTACATCAATCATTTCACTCAGCCATATGTTGTTATCATGACTATTGTATTACACCAGGATAGGAACCTTGCCTAATTTGTCACGGCGGTTTTATTACAACGTGTAATTGTATTTTATTGATTGTAGTTATATGGATGATTTATTACAGGATATTGATTTGATATCGGAATAGCATTACAGTTCCATTGTTTTTTAACCCCCCCCCCCCCCCCCCTTTTTTTTTTATTTTGATGTCACTTAATATATCGACAAAACTACGACTCTAATAATCAATAAATATTTTTTCTCGTGATATATTTTACTTTGAACACCACTCCATGCTTTTGTCTCAATTATTCGATGTACATACAAATGTTACACATACACTGTGTATTACATTCTACACTAACATATTTACGATGCCGTTAATCTAACTAAAAATTGATAGAATGAGGAAAAAATATGAAAAAAATTCTCGATCAGAATTGAAAACATCGGATTGTCATATCACAATAACTTCCCGTCTGAAATCGGTTTTCTTCTTAGGAGTCACTCGCGGTTGACTGTACATCGCTCGAGTCCCTGAGGCGACCATTCGCCCTAAGTTGACCATTCGCCCTAGGTTGACCATTCGCCCTAAGTTGACCATTCGCCCTAGGTTGACCATTCGTCCTAGGTTGATCATTCGTCCTAGGTTGATCATTCGCCCTAGGTTGACCATTCGTCCTAGGTTGACCATTCGCCCTAGGTTGACCATTCGCCCTAGGTTGACCATTCGCCCTAGGTTGACCATTCGCCCTAGGTTGCTACTCCAGCATGACCACTACATTGTGTAACACCAAAGTTAACTATTTACACTTTCTGCCACCACAGGTGATTAAAATAGACATGATTTTCTAACAGAACTTGGATACTTTGATCTAAGCTTGTTAAGTACATTTTCCCCTTCTATACTCATTGGATGCCAACATGTAAGCGTTCATCTGTCAACACATGAAGTTAGATAAACTGAGTATGAGTTATCCGAACCGCTGTACATGGAGACCACGATGATAGACCCTAACAATACTAGGCTAGATAGAAATTGTTATAGCTACTTAGTATACTGATGATACCTTTATAATGCTGATAGTCACTAGGAAATTACTTTACGTTATTACCTTTAAATTTACTGAGTTTTTTTTTATCAGATTGTCATTGCAGGATTTTGAGTCAGTTGTCATAGGTGAGGGCTGACAATTTTTTACTTTAACGTAAATCCGTTTAACTTCGGATAATGACCGTCGAATGTGAGAGGGGAACTTACAGCGCTAGTCAGTGCTACACTTGTCTCCCTCTTGCTGTTATGCTCCATTACAATACTCCTAGATCACAGTGACGTCACGTATAGAGAGTGACTCGTATCAACTTAGTCTTTTATCCGCGCACATTTATCCATAAGGAACATGAAAATTTGGAAAAAAAACTTTACCTATTTGTGTTTATGTTGAAACGAGATCATAAAACTTCCTCACGGGTTTCTAGGGTCACCATATCACTGTTATCAAATTTTACTGGCGAGTTTTATCAACATGCCCTAGTCATAATTCATCCGCTACAACTGACATACACATTTCATTTCTTTCGATTTCCAATATATTCCTGTTGAAATCATAAAAAGATTAAGAAATATGCGTTGCTCATGTAAGCTCTCGCAATGGCTCCCAGCATCCTTCACCAGCTGAAGACATTAACTATCTACACACATTGATATAATCTCATGTCACGTGGGTATATTCATTGCAAGAAAAAGTTAAAATTATTTGATTCAATAAATATTTTCATGTAATTAGGAACGTACATGTTGTTATATATGGAATCAATAGTGTTGTTAAATATATGACAATACCACTTATATATACTCATGGGTATCCCCAGTATACCGAATCAGGGCATACATATAAAGGTTACACAACGAGTGGTTGTTGGATATGAAATTCATTTCACTCGAGTAAGTTTTTTTTAAGTTACAAAAGACATTAGCTTTACGAGTGTTTTTTGTATATTTAAAAAATAACGAGTGTGAAATAAATTTCATATCCAAAAAATCACGATTTGTGTGACATGTTTCCACAATGTTCCACAACAATATCGGCTTGAATCAAAGGGAAACCTGACCAAGTCTTATCTCGCGTATGCAAATAAGCTAAACAAATGACGGCCGACACCCGGTGATGTGCCGTCATTCCATTATTGATGACGTTGATAACGTTGAAAATTCCTATAGATTCTGTGTATTTTTTAAGGTTTTATAAGACTAAATAATTTAATTAGATATGTTGGGGTTATTTTATTTTCTAATATAAAGAAAATGATGTGTTTATGTTTATCCCTCTTATTCAGTAAACTTTCCATCCCATTCCGTCATACAATTTACAACGACTAGTGTCTTGTCTTAGACCAGTAATTATTCTGATAACATCAAACTGGATAGATTCAACGAGGCATTTGTTTTGTTTCGTACAGTCAGCATACTCTAGTATAGGTACTGTACATTATTTGTAAGCGCCTTTCTGTTTTAACATTATTATGACATATAATCGGTTTCTATGATGTGTCCAGTGACCATGTCCATTTGAATAAACCCCTAAATGTTTGTTATTTGTAGTAATACTAACCTTATCATCAAATACAAAGCTTGACATTACATCTCATTTACAAGATCATTAAAATACAAGAGAAATAAATATGACCCTAACACCGAGCCCTGTAGTACCCCGGTTTTCAATGTTTTCCAATTAGAATGGAAACCATCACATATTACTTTTACTGCATAATACGTTTGATTTTCCTTAACTACATACACATAACTGTATATACGATATAAGCTTACCCTAACCCTAACCCTGTATTTGGAACTATTGCACGGCTAAAATGACTATTGCACGGTAATGTGCTAATTATCCAACCCCTTTGACGCTTTGGAATTTGGTCACGTGCGAACTATTGAACACATGTGACGTTTTGGAATTTTATCCTACCATTTCAAGCATCCAAGTCACTCAGATGTCAACACTGCCGACGACAGTCATAGTGACTTGTGGGCTTACAGGAAAGTAGAGATGGCAGAGATTCTAACTGTGTTATAGCGATTTTGTAGTAAAACAAGTATATCATGGGTATCTGTGCAATAGTCCAGAATATTTGACATGAGGTGCCTGGAAATCGACCTATGTTCTATTGCACGATTCATTCTCGGCTATTGCAGACACATGATATATTTGTATATTATTTTCTATTACCTAAACATATTATTCTTAATTTCATATTTCTCAAATATGTAGACCGCTCTCAGATTTGTTCAGACCATTATCGTCCAAGGTTTTTTCTAAGTGCCCCACCATAACAGCGGGAGTGCCACGAACCCCGGTTACACTGGTTGTAAAATTTGCCTTCGTCAAACTTTGATCTTATTGACATCCATGATTCAGCAAGATTAGTTGTTAAGTTACCCAGACGTGACGACTTTATTGCTACTCTATCTAAGATCACACTTATGTCCTTGATCATCATTGAGTCTAATGTGCTGTCGAAAAAAAAAAGTCACCCCTGGACATTTCTTCTTCCTCAATATTTACAGTATTTTACAATATATCCTATACCTCCTGTAACACAGCTGGTACATCATCTTCCTTGAACTCTCTGGTATCAATGCCGTCATTGTGATTACTCGTGTAAGGCTACACACGTGCTTCAACCTTACTTGCCTTACAGAAATCTGTGCAGTTGGCCAAATACGTGTAGGATAGAGTTAGTTATGTCACTTTCCAACTTTCGTGTTGTTACGGTCTTATCGGGTTCTCTTGAATATACCGAATGACACTCCGAACTTCACTGGTGATTTTCATTCTGGCTGCTTTTGTCAATTTTACTTTTCCCTTATATTTGTGCTCCGCAACCAGTTTCTCCAGGTTGGTTCTGGGGGCATTTACAAACTTTTTTTTTTTTTTGTACATTCTATTTTGGTAACTTTGCGACTCCATATTGACACTTTCTCTTGTATGCTGGTATACACTGATGAGTCACCGTCGGCAAAAAGTTTGGTATATCTCAGTCTATGTGTAGTCTCTGCCTTTATGAACCCCTCAAATATGATATCTGCCTCCATAGCTCGCGAACTTTCCTTCCAATCACAAAATCATCTGTGTGGAATAGGCTGAGTATGTGTGGTCTCAGCTCTATTGCAAATGTAGCAATGCTTGTCTCTTACACCAATATGCAATAATTTACCCGTTTCGGCACTAGCAATGACACCTACACCACCAAGGGCATATAAATGTGTATGTGCACGTTTACTCCATCCTCCGTCAGCAACGACGGTTATGTATGTAATGCCATCATCATAGTTGCCCTTCTCAATCTCTTCAGCATTTCCTTTTCCAAATTTGCTGCCCACATATAACTGTTTTCTTGCTCAATTCTGGTAAAGGTACTATGTGACATTCCTTGAGAGTTAATAGTACCAATTAGCACTTTCAAATTCGACATCCCTCCTCCAGTAACCATGGACCCAAACTACACGCACATTAATGTCATAATGCCTAGTGTTACTGGGTAGCGGTAATTGGGCACTAGATTCAAATCTAAAAGTTTGCTTGCATCCTTGACACTCCGTAAGCATAATACTTGCCAGTCCATTGTTCCTAATTTCCATTACAAGCCTTAGTGGTGGTAAATTCGGACACACTTTATGCATTAAATGCAAATCTTAACATGTGACATAGTGAAGAGTAACAACATTAAAAACAATCTGATTTAAACTGACCAATCGGTAGCCTTCATATTCCGATGAACTCATTTTAGCTTATATTTCAATCCACCATCCACAGAATCGACCATCACCTTTTGAATCTTGTACCAATTTTCAAATTCACTGTTGAAATATAGGCGTTTCAATGCATTGTTGTTTTGCTTTGCAGAGCTATTATATCTCACTAGCAATCTTTCTCTGAAAATAATCAATTTGCTCTTGTGTTTCTTTGTTGTTGAATTTTGAGTGTGTGTCACTTTCAATTTAGTTCCTTCTTTTCCATTTTCTTTTGTTTACATATTTCCCAGTGGCTAAACCAAATCGGGTTTTGTCGTGTTTTTTTTTATCTATTGGCCATGTTTAAATTTTACCATAATTACAGTAGATTGGTTTTGTTGTTATCATGTTGACGAATAATTCCGAGCATGTTGATGAATTGTTGATACCTGTGACTCTCCACACAATGTCGATACCATTTGCTGCCTTATCTTTTATGAAAAAAACGCCTGCTCTTGTTTGAATTACTTTTTTATAGCCTTTGTTTATTATTTTGATACATAATTTCATTTCAAATGTTTTTCAGAAGTCATATTTGATAGAATAGCCATGCAATCAAATGGGGAATTGTCGTAATGGCCACATTTCAACACCATCATCTACTTATCTTTCAGTACCTTTAAAACTTACCCAACATAACATGGGTGAGTAACTTCTGGCGTGAGACAGAACGGACGTGCAGGTCGAATCTCCAATATGCATGGCCTTATCCTACGAGTCATGAACGTTTTTGTCTAGTATACCATGTTGAAGTAGTTATAAACTGGTAACTAATTACTATGTCTCCAAAGAAGCGTGTCAAGGGTACAAATACTAAAAACGTCAGTGAAAACGACGGCCGACAGGTGAGCAGTACTTCATATAGTGGTAACATTGCGGGCGTGTACACGTGTAATACCAATATGTCGTGTCCACCTCCGGCCCCAACCCCGGGCCCTATGTAAGTAACCAATGGTACAGTGAATAATCCTATATGAATAACGGCCAGCCACAGAACATGTTTTATAACAATATGACGTCTCCTACACCCATGACTCTGGTCAGTAAGTCCAACTCCCCTCCGCCATTTGCCATATATATCTATGAACCCAGCCCCACACCTCCTCCCCAACCTCCTTCTTGGACACTTTCTTTAATTACACTTTTAATATCGAAAGTGGATGCATTGCCAGGCAAATTGACTCTCTTGAGAAAGTTTTCAGTGAACTCCATGAGGATGTTTAAAACTGTTAGTTATGATTGGACGACATTGATGGTTCTCAAGCTTTTATAAACAGTTTGAAGATAATCGTCAAAATTATGCCGACCTCAGCCAAATTCAACAGAGTCTTGACTGTGTAAATGATGACATCATGGATCTTAAGTGTCGTTCAATGAGGGACAATTTGCAATTTTTTGGTGTTAAGTAAGAGGATGGTCCTGATTATGCTGATCGAACGAATGTTGTTACAGGGGCCCAAGTACGTGTACAAAATGAGGATTGTATCCGAAAAAAAGAAATCCTTAGCGGTTGATAACATGGACTTTACTGAAGATTTACTCATTGACAGGGCGCACAGGTTGGTCCTAAAACAGCGGGTACGATCAGACCCATAGTAGCTAAATTCAATCAGTTTCAGCAAAAAGAGAGAGTGAACAACATTTAAGGGGACTGACGTTTTCATTTCAGACCAGAATCCTAAGGAGATCCAGGAATCCAGAAAGAAACTATGGCCTATCTGGAAACAAGCACGTGACGAAAAGAAAAGGGCAGTGTTTTTGAAAGATAAGTTATACATAAATGGTGACCTTTACAAGGGTCCCGATTCGTCTGTCCAGTTCGTCCGTGTACCTATCAAGGGTGCCTCCAAAAACGTTCGTAGAAAGGATAACTTGGAGTAGGAGTCAAACCCAGACTCTAATTCACAGTCATTATGTACCGGCATTAGCCTGTTATCATGGAACATAAATGGTGGTTTGGACCGAAAATCTATTAGTTTACAATTATTTTTTTAGAACATACGATATAATCATCCTTACTGAATGTTGGATCCCAAATGATTATCAAGTTGATATTGATGGTTTAGACTCCCAGGTGATACCTAGAAAACTTATTTATACTACTCAAGGTGGCGGTATTGTAGTCTTAATTGATTCTAAATTATGTAAATCCACTGGTATACGCATATTCAACGGTAGAGATCTAGACGGTTATTCTAATGGTTATATATAGTGTGGTCATAATGGTATGAGCGTTATTGATTACTTGATTTGAAAACAACGCCTTATCAACTTAATTAAAAAATCATCATTTGGAGAAGCCCTTATCCATCGACCACTACAAAAACACGGCTATTCTCACATCATAAGTATTGGTCACTTAAACTTTAAAAAAAACTTAACTGGCGAGAGAAAACAACAACTGTCAGTGAAAATCACGCTGCATCAAAAGTTTAGAAGTGGTACGGGATACTCTTCTAATGCAACACATCACCGAGCCTACAAGGGTTAGGGAACATGATAAACATCAACTCTAGATCTACTGTTAACCAATGGAATCAACATAATCAACAAACTTGAGGTAAATGCACCACTTGGAAACAGTGATCACACAATTATAACATTCCTAATACGACTGTTCTGTGATCAAACTGAGACAACCCCGAAACTAAACTTCAACAAGGCAACTACGACAACATCAGACAACATCTAGAAGCGCCATCTTGGACAACTTTGCAACACCATGGATGCATGACAGTACCCGTATAGTCATAAAGCGAAAAGAAAAACGCGATGGAAAAAATATGTTCACTGTAGAGGTGACCACAATAGAAGAAACTATAACACAGCCAAAAAATCAAGCAATGAAGTAAGGAAGGCCAAGGCCGAAAATGAATCGCAGCTGGCAAACAATATTAAAACAGACCCAAGATAATGCTGCAGATACGTAAAGTCCAAAACATAAATCAAAGACAACATAGAGATTTTCGAAAATGAAACTGGCATCATTCTAACAGATGACCAAGAAAAAGCAGAAGAACTTAAATTATGGAAAGTAGCTAATGTTACCGCCATTCAAAAATAGGGATCTAAACATCTTGCACAAAATTACTGCCCTATTAGTCTAACATTAATTACCTGTACAATTATGGAGAAAATCCTAAAGGAAAACATTATGGATGATATGGAAGCATACAACCTCTTCACCAAACATCAACACGGTTTTAGAAAAGGTCATTCATGTGTCACCCAACGTATTGATGTTATTAATACCTGGACAGAGGAGTTGGACAAGAAAAAACAATACTGATGTGCTGTACCTTGACTTTCAAAAAACCTTTGACTCGGTCCCTCACGAAAGACTTCTAAGAAAACTAGCTGGATATGGAATTAAAGGGAATCTCCTTGAGTGAATTAAAGACTTTCTAACTGAACGCAAACAAAGAGTGGCCCTAAATGGAAAAAAAAAAGTTCTAACTGGTCAGGAGTAACAAGTGGTTCACCACAAGGGAGTGTATTAGGCCCAGGTCTCTTCCTCGTCTATATAAACGACTTGCCAGAAGTAGTCGAAAATGCAAAATAGATCTTCGCTATCGACACAAACTTATATGGTTGTGTAAACAATAAAGATGACGAAGAAATTTTCCAGTGCAATATAAACAACTTGATCCAATGGTCTCACAATTAGCAACTTCTATTTAACCCTTCAAAATGCAAATATATGCGCCTAGGCCCATCAGTGAGTAAAACCTACACTATGGAGTCGTCAGGAATAGCAAAACAAATTGATGAACTTAATGAAGAGAAAGATCTGGGAGTCATGATGAACAAAAACTTAAAATTCTTGCCACACATCCAGGTGTCAGTCAAAGTTATCAAAAGAACTTTCCGGTAAATGACAAAAACAACAGTCCAAAACTTAAATAAATCACTGGTACGACCACATTTAGAATACGCCTTACCAGTATGGTCGGTCATTAACAAAAAAAGACGCCCAGCTCATAGAGAATGTCCAGAGACGTGCCACCAATCTTTCTAGATTAATTAGGAAAAACAGCTATCAAGTAAGACTCGTCCACCTTGGACTACCATCACTCCAATGCAGGCGCCTTAGAATAGACATGATTGAAGTCAATGTGACAAGGACAAATTAATCAAAATGCGAGAGGGATACACAACCAGGGGTCCCTAAAAAAAACTTACCAGAGAACACTGCAGACTAAATACCAAGAAACTGTCCTTCTCTTAAAGAATTGTCAACCATTGGAATAGTTTGTCAAAGGAAGTGGTGTTATCCGTCACCCTAAACCAATTTAAATCAACCCTAAACAAATTATGGAAAAATAAGAACATCAAATTCTGCCCAGACTGCTATCAAAATCAACCGGAACCGGAAACACATATTGTGATGGGTCAGAGAGGCGAAATGTCTAGAGAAGACCTCGACGACAGGTAACAGGTATTCAATCGAATCTTGTGTAAGTCGCTTTACCGACGAATTGAACCGGACGATACGCCCATTTAATCAGCCTACTCACACGTGCGATCTACATACCAAAGGTGCAATAGGGCACGACCACCGAACACGTGTGCGAGGACAAACCGTGGTTTCAATTTAAATATTTATTTTATAATTATAAAAACGCTGACTATTATCATAAAATATTAGTTGATAGGAAAAGGCTATATAAGTTAGCCCAAGCTACAAAGAAAAGAATGTATATAAGATTTGAAGGGGATATGCTAGAATACCTAAGGAAGCGGTTTGTATTTTCGTGAGAAGTAATGTATTATATATTTTTTCGGAATTTGTCTCCCTTCGACCGCTTACTGCAAGTGTGTTCTATCTGAACCTCCGTTGGTTGTTTTACCTGATGAATATTCACAGTTTGATTCGCCACCCATTGAGAAGATTAGGCATAGCCGATTAGGAGAGAAAAAAGACTGTGTTTGACATTTGACTTTCATATGTATGTAACCAAATGTATGAAGAAATATATCTTTAGAATCCCCTTTAACATTATTGTCGAAAATAGTATATTAACGACTCATTGCGATATAACAATTATCCCATTTTCATATCTTAATGTATAATGTGTGCCTTATAAACAATGTGTGCCTTAGTAAACAGTGTTTGCCTTAGTGAACGCTGTGTGTCTTAGTGAACAACGTGTGCCTTAGTAAACAATGTGTGCCTTAGTGAACAACGTGTGCCTTAGTGAACAACGTGTGCCTTAGTGAACAATGTGTGCCTTAGTGAACAATGTGTGTCTTAGTGAACAACGTGTGCCTTAGTAAACAATGTGTGCCTTAGTAAACAGTGTTTGCCTTAGTGAACGCTGTGTGTCTTAGTGAACAATGTGTGTCTTAGTGAACGCTGTCTGTCTTAGTAAACAATATGTGTCTTAGTGAACAATGTGTGTCTTAGTGAACAACTTGTGCCTTAGTGAACAATGTGTGCCTTAGTGAACAACGTGTGCCTTAGTGAACAATGTGTGCCTTAGTGAACAATGTTTGTCTTAGTGAACACTGTGTGCATTATTAAATAACGTGCGCCTGAGCGTCATTCGAACATTGTCTTTATTATTTTATCATACGTTTTTCGTTACTGCATCAAATGTATTCTTTCTGCTACGCCATTTTTGTCTTGTTTGCTTTAACTGCGAGAGCGCATATCGGAAGCTGATCATTAAATAAGCGACCAGATTAGTTGTTAGGTCGGATTTTATCATTCCGGATTTCCGTCAAGGACCAGCCAGTTTGATTTACTTCCCCTGATTCAAAATTATTAGTGGCTAAATGTCAACAATGTTAATAATTACCAGGGGGTAATTATTGTCGACAAATACCAAAAGTAGATATACAAATGTATATAAATCATAGCAATATTTTTACTAGATTTCCAATATTTTTACCAACACGATAATTCTAGCTGAACCTAATTTATGACACTAATTACTTAGCTTCATCCATCAAACACCATTTACAAATTCACAGTTTTTTTACATTCAGGTATTCATGTTTGTGTAGCAGCAATCCTTCATTTTACATATTCAAGTTACTTTTGAAGGAAATTACTTTCCATGATTGCACTGACAATATCATGGATATATATGTTCTAATAGTGAGCGTGGACATCTCAGTGGGTCACTGAAAATAATAATGAACCACAGCTAGCAGTATATCTTCTTATATCTTGATAATTATTCTGGCTGTAGGAACAATTGCCCCCCCCCCCCCCCCCCTTCCAATAATGGTGCCTATCAACTGAAGTGGAGAAAGTACATAGTATATACCGAGTGATTAGTTATATCAATTTATTTCACTTAAAAAGTTTTATTGTGATGTAACAAATTAAATGATCATAATATTAGCAGTTTACCACATCGTAGCAGTTAACTGTAGTTTGTCAATATTTCGAGGTGTCTTGTGACAAGAAAAAAAAAAGAAAGAAGATCATGCTGATGAATATGACACCAGTGAAGGATCAGCAATATATGTAACCATAGTAACACAAATGACGAAGGAAGAAACCATGACCAGGCCTCGAGCTTACGATCTACGGCGCCTATTTGCAAAACGAGATATACCCGCAGTTTAAACAGAAAACGGTTCAGATGGTCGGCCCAATATCCTTACATGATCATAGTGACAAGTTGTCTATTAGATGAGATGAATACCCAGATAGCAATGTATATATATACATAAATGCGTTCATATTCGCATATCTCATCTCGACAGTGTAACACTGTCTTTGAATTTTGTTATTTTGTATGATTGTATATCAATAAATGCCATCATGTTATCGGATAACATCAGACATTTTTATCGGTCATAAAATATGTATATTGTACACGAGATATTTAAAGCTATACATATGCTGACTGTCTGAATTGGATATAAAACCGAATGTTTATTGACAACAATACACGTATAGTTATACGCACATATTGCTTTAGTCGTAAGTCGATCCAGTGATGTTACTTTCCACACACAGAGATTTCCTGTATCTCTTCCCAATAAGAGGATACATCGTTTGAGTATACACTGCGAGATAATGGGTTTATTGTTTTCTCTCGTTGGAGATATTTGACACTAGAATGATTCTCACTATACGCTTTTGCCTCCTAGGCTTAGTATGTCAAAAGTCGAAGGAGGTGCATGTCCTGGATCTGGAAAGCGTTCCTTTGCATGATTTCTTTGACACACCTGGCACGACCTAACCATATCATCTGGCCTGATTGTCGGAAGTTGTTGGATTGGTTCCACTTTAATGCTTTTCATATATGCGCCGTTAATTCTGAACATTTCCTCTGATAAAGCCAAACTCTGATCCTCCGGTGGACTGAAGTACAAATTAGAAGGCATCGAATGAGGTATTGCATGTACCGGCCCAGTCACCTTGTCCTTTTTCCTCGGATTAGAACCCTTTCTTTGGCTGTTTTCGGATTTGTCGTTTTGCCCCAGCTCATACGTAACAGGTTTTGGAATAGAGAAGGCACCCCATTTTTCGTCGTAGACAGAGTCCATGTCGTCCCCATTGTACGCGTTATACAATATCGAACACTGACAGGCTGACTTGCTTTGGAATCCGGAATCCAGAACGTCTTCGGAAGAGTCTTTTCCCGACAATTTTGTTGAAAGTATAACGGATTTTTCTGCAAAATTAGAAAAATTAAAACAGCTTAATATCAGATTTGAAATATTTATAAAACAAACACTCCATGCTCCTGTCATTCATAGATGATTTATAATATTTGATCGAAATCACCGTAGACATGAACGGGTTCTACTACTACCAATAATAATTTAATACTAAAGACATATAAAACATATACGTTTGGAATGCCTGCTTTTCCTGTCAACCCAATACAGAAGGATTTTGTTTACTATGTTAAAAGTTCGCTCTAGGATAACAAAGGTTGTTGGAGCGTTGATGGTTTAAATTTAAACTAGATCATAAACGATGGGATTTGAAATCGTATGTATCGTACGTCAACGCGCTGACCCCGGTATTTAGCCATTGATTAAGCACAGAAATAAATTACATGTATTTGTTTTTCTATCAGGTATATGAAAAAAACCATCTAAATCTATATATATTTTTTTGGTATGATTTTTTTTAAACAAACAATAATCTAACAACGACAACCTAGTATAAACATATACCAATGGGAAAATGTGCAATGTGAATGAACCCTCAACCGTGAGAGAACTCTCGTGATGTAGCATTAGAAATGGACTCTCAACCGTGAGGTAACTCTCGTGATGTAACATTAGAAATGGACTCTCAACCGTGAGGTAACTTTCGGGGTGTAGCATTGGAAATAACACTCACCCGTGAGGGGACTTTCGGGGTGTAACAGGATTTCCTGTTTTGACGAAGGTGTCTGTTGGCTTGCCTTAGTATGCGAACACATGTGAAGCTTTCCTGAAGAGAGAAATTATAAAAACAATAATCAACAAACCAACAAGCTTATAAAACACTCTACGGAGATGTGTTTCGTCCTGAAATTAACTTATTTTTATTATTGATATTAGCATGTAATCATAATCACATGACGGTAGACTTGATGTAATTAACAATATGCGGTCTAGGTCCTTGTTTGATGCATATATAGGTGTTATTATTGCACGACTGCGGAAACATTAAAACTGTTATGTGCTATTGATATTCAGCCTGGACGAGAAGTAAAATCAGTAATGTTCACTGATCAAATTAAGTCTTCTAAAATCAGTATTGTTCACTGAACAAATTAAGCCTTCTGTTAAACACGGCGTATCCGATTTCTTACCAATTAGGCATAACTGTGTTTATCAAACATGTACAATTAAACAACTGTAGCTTCCTGATTGATTGAAATAAACAATGTGAAGTGACTTCTGATTGGCGAAATTGAAACTGGGTTTTGTTTCGGACCGGTTCTAAAAAACCTCCCTTTTATTTCAACTTAAACCGCTCTTGCCACATGTCGCTGGTAAATTAAAACCAATTCAATCCTCCCTTAGTGTGGGTTCGATGTTTTTTGTTCAAAGAACAAGATGGCGAATATTAAACCACTAATACAATAACTGCTTACTGTGTATTTGAATGTGTTAATAAACCTGGCCATTCAGTAGACTAATGTGATCATGTAAGATACGACGGTCGGTTTTGATTTACCCATTGTCATTTGTTATTGCTGTTCTAGGTTCCTGTTTATTCTTTGATAACAACCTGAATTTGTTCTGATAAAATTTCTCTCTGTCAACTGGAGCATTTACAATGGCGATACTGATACCAAAAGGTACTCGACTGTATTCTGATTGGATAAACGCTTTCTCACAACGTGCCAAATAAAAGTATAAGGTGGGGTTTTTATTCAATGGTCATATCTATGTCCGAAATTTTCCTTCTGGGAGAAACCTCATTTTTGAAGATTCTTAGATTCTTTTGTTTCATTATAGTGGTCCATATGGATACGTGATGTGATACACGTATCATAGAATTATAGAAACACCCGAGCCTCAAGGTACGGGCCTTCTAGTGCTAATCCTAGCCCTGTACTTTTGTTCCTGGCGACATGTACTATTATCGAAGACAAATGTGAGACACCGAATAGTCATCCATTTTTTTTTTTTTTGAAAATTTGCATCCGAATTTAATTTCTTTTCTTCTAATTTGAACCTCATTCTTTATCTGATATCCTTAAATCAGAAATGCAAATCATTACTTGTAATGAATGGTTTAGTTTACCTGTTACTTACCTTTGCATTGTTGGATGAACAAAATCAACACAAGAACCAGAACGACACAGCTAGACATGGCTATCACCACCGGTGCATAGGGCGATTCGTCTGAAGGTTGTACGACTGTCGGGAGGGGGTCGCCTGAATGCGAAGAAGAAAAAGTGGATTTTTCAGTAGTGTCAGTTGTCGATTCTTTTTTGTGCTGTTTTGGGGCTCTTTCTGGTACAGTGGCAACTATCAGTGTCGACGAGGACACCGGGGTTTGGGTTCTAGAGGAGGCGGTCCAGGTTTCTACAAAACATAAAATAATAAGCCAAAACGTACACAAGAGTTTTTAGATTACAAAATAATTCCACCCATGTGTATTACAGCCACTTAGCTTTCGATTTCGAGTAATAATATAAAAAGTCTTAACACATTGTACACAATCAAAGTAACCATTAGAGGATTCACAGCTCAAAAGAGTGTGTTTTGAACATCATATGAACGACATTCATTTTGTTTGTATCTAGCGAAATTCCAAGATACCGGTAACAATGCACAAATTATGATGATTAAAATAGTTAAATATGACATGTTTCCTTAAATGATTTACTAAATAAAGGTCGAAAAACTAAAGGATGCGAAAAACAGCAAAGAATACTGAAAAAATAACGAAACGTCTTAGAAATAAGAAGGACACTAAGACCATTGGATGCTTCGGAAAAAAACATGCGTCTTTAGTGTCGACACTCGCCATACAAATACAGGTCAAATCCGGATTAACCCACAAACGAGAATTAAGGTGGTGACAATGTAACCACTTGATATGTCATCACGTCTGACGTCATAACGTATAAGGAAATGGACTATTTCCAAATGAGATGATGATGTCGATAATCAAATCTCCCGATGGTCTTCATCAATCTACAACCTTCGAACCTATGATCTAGGCACTTAACGATTACGTAAAGTGTTAATGCGTTGTTCTGTACATAGTGAACACCGTCTATAGCGGAGTCATCATATTTGGTATTGCGGATGGGTTACCTGTTTGTGCATTGTCTATTCGTGTGAGTAAAAAAAAAGATGAAAGGTGAGTGTCAGTGAAATAAAGCGTCCTTGCTGGTTTATATCTGAGCTTTTGTGCTAGGTATCTTATCCTCAGGTGCAATCGACGTTATTGCTGACTAATACATTATCGACAATACAAGGTATAAACCAGATAAGGAAGATGATTATATTGCATTTATTTAAAGTCTCATGTTATTAAAGTTCATTTTTTATGTCAATTTATTATATTTTTGAGCGCATCATATGTCAGTTTTGTAACAGCCTTTATTATTTACTCACCTTACATCGCGTTGTTATATTCTCAGAAATGTATCATATGCATTTAGGCTGTCGGATAAAACACTTACACGGAATACACCAGTGTTTTGTTCCTATAACACATACGTACCTGAGTAACAGATATTGGTGACTTGGATACTACAGGTGTCACACTAGTGTTTTGTTCCTATAACACAAACGTACCTGAGTAACTGACATTGGTGACTTGGATACTACAGGTGTCACACTAGTGTTTTGTTCCTATAACACAAACGTACCTGAGTAACTGACATTGGTGACTTGGATACTACAGGTGTCACACTAGTGTTTTGTTCCTATAACACAAACGTACCTGAGTAACTGACATTGGTGACTTGGATACTACAGGTGTCACACTAGTGTTTTGTTCCTATAACACAAACGTACCTGAGTAACTGATATTGGTGACTTGGATACTACAGGTGTCACACTAGTGTTTTGTACCTATGACACATACGTACCTGAGTAACTGACATTGGTGACTTGGATACTACAAGCATCACACCAGCGGTCCATCAAGCCACCACAGTAACACTCGTCCTTGTTATTTCGTGTCGTAGTGTGAACCTGAATCATACAATCAAGGTCATAAGGGATTGATAAAGCCAGACAAAGATTCTTGCATGTCAATTAAATCCAGAATAAGGCTTTTAAGATTTAGTAAATTGCGTTAAAATTCATGTTTATCCTTCTTTAATTCTTTTCATAATGTATAATACCAAAATGTTCGTGATAGACATATATGTTATTATTTACAATGTACACATTATTTGTTGTGGTAATATGATTGGAAGTAAACAAAAATATCTAAGTCATTGTTTTTCTTTATGTTCATTAACCATTGGTGGTATTGTTATATTGTAAGCGATGGTTAAAATTACTTTCGGATGGACACTTATGTCACCTCATAAGATGTCATATAGATGTCGGCAGCTGTGACGAACCTTTTTATTTGTTTTTATTGCTCATCTTTTAGGAAAATATAAACTGTGACATGAAATTTCATCATCCGGGCTCGAAACTGAATTTCCTTTGGCTAAAATGAAATGAGCAAAACCTGTGCCTGTCTTATCTGAAATATCTTGTGCAAAATACGTTGTTCATCATCTATGTTGTACAGGGATCAACCAACCAATTGAAAAAATAGACTTTTGAAACATCCCCTGTGTATAGAAAGTTGAGCTAGGGATAAAATGTCTGGCAGCCACTGATTGGCCAGTATGTTATGAAATAACAAAATAGATATGTAGCCTGATAGGTAACTATCCATAAGAAATGTTGATATAAATTTCGATTGAAATTTTTTCCATAATAATTAACAGGTAATCTGTTAAGATTTTTGAGAATTTTTCCTGCGAAATTCACCCATTTTCAAAATGGCTACACTGGACAAAATCTAAGCTGAAGTACCCAACTTTTTTTTTTTGATTACGTGTTATATCAACTTTTGTTATAAACCATATTTGCCATATTGAATTAAAGAATTTTAATGATGTACTCCAAAAATTCTATGTAAAATTAATCGGTTGGTTGGTCTCTACATGAGAGTGAGAGTATGTCATGCACGCAACGACTTAGTCTACAGGCTAATCGCGTAAAAGACTTCAGGTTTAATGTGGTCTCGGAGTATGGAAATTTCGAACATTAGTATGTTATTGAAAACATAACACTTTCCTAGGTTTATTTGACACGTTGTCAGGAAGCTTTTATCCATTTAGAACACAGGCGTGTCCCTTTTAGATTCGGTGGCTAATGGTTACAACAGCATTATTAAAAGCTTTCTCTGATTACAAGACGAACAATGAAATTAGTGAACAGCAATATAGAGATAAAAAGTATCCACACTCTAACACATTAGACAATTATGGTACGTCCAACATCATATTCGTACATTTTATGCAAAATTTGTCATTCTGCGAGGCTGTGTAATCCTGCGATCTGTTCGTTTGTCAAGAGAACCTTCTAATTAAAAAAATCCATTCTCGTAATAGATTTAATGGTACTGTCGATTAGTTATTAAATAATAAATTACGACACTCTGAATATCGGAAATAACATGTTGTTTTTTCGGTGACCATATGTTGTTTGATAAACAGCCATCTGTGTAAGTGGTGATAATTTTGCCCGGTAATTAACGTCCCAGATATTGCACGAACACGTCATTCAAATGCACCCGTAAATCAGTGTACATCCTGTTTAATAACCAGTTCTCTGACAACATAAACTGTCGTCTCTGATGAACTGAATAGTTATGACATGAGTAATTGATATATAAGATATGTAAGGAACACGTTAGTTATAGATACATTCCGCGTCGTGCCGAGTATAATAGTGGTTAAAGTAAATACATCCATATATATATAAATATATAAAGTATTGGTCAGGTACTAATAAAAACATAACAAATTATCTAATTTTCGAGGCAAACCATAGCTCTATCGAGACACAAGTGAATTATAATTTATTCCATATAGACAGGGGACAGTTCCGAACGTTAAGTAGATAAACAACATCTTAATGTTTGTGTTAATGTTCCCTTTGGACGATATGTCATTCGCCGAAGGCCTGTTGGTATTCATTAGAAAATATCTTAGGTGGTGTACAGATGACATTAATGTATAGCCTAATAAAGGTTAATAGGTAACAGTTTAAGTAAAACGACGTGATAACATCGGCAGCAGGGTAGCAAAATATCTCAAGGTTGAAAATCGTGTAGCTGATATTTCTACCACAATACCCTGTGTTATTCAACTCTCAGACTCTGTACGCATTTCGATTAGATAACACGGTGAACTTTGACCCAAGCTGCAATTGTTATTGACGTCATCAATAATCTAAAGACGTCACATCACCGGGTCCCGGACGTCACCGGTACACTTTATTTGCATACGCGAAATTATACTTGGCCACGTTTCCCTTTGATTCAAGCCGATATTATTGTGGTAGAAACAGGTCACATGACTCGAAATTGTTGGATATGGAATTTATTTCACACGAGTAAGTCATTTTTTAAAAGTTGCAAAAAACACTCGCTAAAGCTGGTGTCTTTTGTAACTTTTAAAAAATAACTTACTCGTGTGAAATAAATTCCATATCCAACAACCACTCGTTGTGTAACCTCTATATAACGATGATATAATCTGCACAAATAAACAAAATCGTTATTGAATGTTTTTCTTATTACAGTTGCACATGTAAATTCTTAGAAAACAATTGTATGGAATGTTTGAGAAAGCTAACAATACCGATATGATTCGGGAACAATTGTATTGAGCTTTCTGATTGGTCAATTGTACGCATTGTTTCACACTGGTACAGTAAGTTACATGTATACTGCATGAAAAAAAATCTTTATTGATTTGATATTTTTTTTCTTTATTGCACTGATGAAATGTAATAATTGTTTCGTATGTGTATTTCGCTGTGTGTAAAGGTTGACCATATCGTATGTGTATCCTGCTGTGTGTAAAGGGTGACCATATCTTATGTGTATTCTGCTGTGTGTAAAGGGTGAACATATCATATGTGTATTCTGTGGTGTGTAAAGGGTTAACATATCGTATGTGTATTCTGCTGTGTGTAAAGGATGAACATATCATATGTGTATTCTGTGGTGTGTAAAGGGTGAACATATCATATGTGCATTCTGCTGTGTGTAAAGGGTGAACATATCGTATGCCTATTCTGGAGAGTGTGTAACAATGGAACATCTTGTACGCACATGCCGTAGTGTAGGTAAAGGGTGAAACACCGTATGTGTATCCCATCTAGTATTTGTCAGTGATATTAAGTATATGATGTAGCGTTTTCGTCCTCCTAGCACTCGTCAGTGATTTCAGGGAACATCATGCAGCTGTTTCGTCCTTCCGCCATTCGTCAGTGATATGAAGAACATCATGCAGCTGTTTTGGCTATTTAAGACCCGTTGGTGATGCGAAAGACATCATACTGTCAGTGATTTTAAAGAGGCCATACAATTGCCTTATCCTTTTAGCATTGGTCAATGATTTTAAGTACACCATGCAGATGTTTCGTCCTTCTTAGACTCATTGGTAATGGAAAGGACTTTATTCATGTGTTTCGCTCTTCTGGCACTCGTCAATGGTATTAAAGAGATCATGAAGCTGTTTCATTGTTCTAAAACTCATAAGAAATGTAAGGTAAATAATACAGCTGTTGCCGTCTTCTAGCACTCGTCAGTGATATATATGATATCGTGCAGCTCTTTCGTCCCTCTAGACCTCTTCATGATGTTTAGGGCATGTAGCTGTTGAGGCATTCTAGCACTCCTCAGTGATGATTAGGGTCATCATGTAGTTGTGTCGTCATGCCAGCACTCGTCAGTGATATTAAGGGCATTATACAGACGTTCCGTGAATTCAAGGACTTAAGGAAACTTATTCATTTATATAGAATGACTTTAAGATATTCGAAAGTATTTGTGTTGTCTATGTTTCATTTTCTTGCAATAGAAACACCAAGTCAACCACTTTCTCTCCAGACTTCTTTTGCATGTCGGGTCGATACAACTTTTTTCAGGAATCACGTGATACAATTGAAAAAAAAAATTTAACATGAGTTTTAGCGATTTTCTACTTCATAACAGAAGAGGTATTCTGTGGGAGAACTAGAACTGACTTGTTGCTTTGTGTCAACGTCTGTTATATCACACTGATAGTGTCATATTATATCCTATAGATATAATGTTATATCATATAAGAATAGTGTTATATCATTTAGAGATATTGCTATATCATGCAATTATAGCATTATCTGATATACGTGTAGTGATATATCATACGAGTATATTGTTATAGCATACCAATATAGTGTAGTTTCTCTCTGGTAAGTTTGACAGGCGACAGGAGACCTGAAAATATATACATACTGTTGTATATACTTAATAAATAATATGACGGTAGCATTGTAGTGATAGGTACACTTAAACAAAATAACGTATTGAAAATAGATCGAATACCCAACAATTTCAAAGATTAGTATTACATTACCCTGAGACACAATGACGTGATAGAATACAAACAATACCGAACAATACACAGAACATTTTTTAATTTCAACTATCATAGATAACGAGTACTTATACACTTACTGGTTTCCTTTTCAATCTTGAAACTAAAGTGCGGTCGCCATAGTAATCGTAGTAAACCCGTATAATGAAATCTGCCCGTTCATTGGAGGATACATCCACAATAAATAGATCGGCACTTATGTCCACTCGGTAGCATATCGTGGCCATTCTGTGATAATCTGATAAAATAATAATTAAGAATATTTACTAGATTTATACTATCAACATTAGTGTACATTCGTTGTTTTATTAGAATAAATTATAAGATATTGTGAACTGCGTGAGATTATTTTTTTCTGTACATTTGGACTCTGAAACTATTCTATGAATCGTAATAACGGTTATTGGAAGATATAATTACATACCAAAACAACTTTTTTCCGCGGTAGTGTGACATTTGGAGTCATACCAACTACTCAAATACATATTAATCTAAAATCGTTTAACCTATAAAACTCTATTTGATCAGTCTTTCAATTTGAACAAGAAATCTATATAACCTTATTTTCACAAATGACGTTTATAGTTTATTTCAGTCAATAAGCTCGATGTTTACGTGTCATTTTGGGCAAAAAGAGGGCAAGGTTGCATTAAATGTGTACGCTTTGTATCATTTTTAAAAATGCCTTGTACACAGACAAAATGTGTTAACATAATAGCAAATCAAATTTACAGTCAGTAAATGTACATGTATATATGTTATTACAGAATCGACATTGTATATCACCTGCCCTGCACGTAGGGTGTAAATGTTCGTAAAGACGACTCAATCTGGGTTGTTATCTTATTTCTTCTTTTTTAACATCTTTCCTCCTCTAATGCCTTTAGTTGAGCGTTCGCCCCTTTGAGGAAGGCTTAATGTTCTGTTATATGGACATAACAGAGTCTTTAAAAATGAAAGTTGCTACTCCTGCTATGCGCTCAGCATTTTGGGACGACTGGTTTGCCCGTTGTCAGTATAATGTGAGCGTGTGGGGTGTCCCAAGGCAGTATGCTTCATTGAGGTAGCACTATAAATCGGCAAACGTTCCGGACTATCACACAAGGAGATTTAACAAGAACTTAGCGCAGTCTCACAAAATACATATACGCACGTGTTCAGATTGCACAATACTGAACTGTTGCATTCCACTTTTTTGGAATGATATTCTAATACTGCATCAGGCCGAGAACAACACTCAATCTGTAAACAACTGTCTGTTCCGTCATGAGTGTTCACTTCTGGCAGCTTCATCGATCTATGATCGTACGACGATAATGATACTCTAGTATCTACGAGGGCTGATTGATATGGTGTGAGCTTCATTCTGAAGGAGGTACTCAAGGATGTTCTTTTGAAGTCCTACTATTCTCTGACCATAAAGCACCGTGTACCCAAGTACTGTTCTCATTTGTTTAGTTTATACCGACCAGGAAGCACTCTAAAGAAAACAAAACAAACGGCTTTTTCAAAAAGGATTAAATCGGTGAAAGAGCAGTGATCCCATATTTGCGTAAAAAGGGGTTAACCCCTAAGGATATCCATAATGATATGGTAGCATCACTAGGGAAAGTTGTCCCTTCGTAGTACAGTGCAATGGTAGGTGGCAGAATTTAAGCAAAACCCAAAGAGCCTTGAGGATGACCTCCGTCCTGGAAGGCGTGTCAATGTTGCAACCCCACAAATAGTCAATACAATTCAGGATATTGTTATGACTGACAGACGAGTCAGATAACGATATACAGCCAGTGGAGTTGGCATTTCTAGGAAAAGAGAACATTTCATTCTGACCGAGGATCTTGCGATGAGAAAGCTTTCGGTCCGATGGGTACAAAGACTGCTGACTGTTGATCAGAAGCACACCAGGGGCGTATTATCATATCATCGCGTGCTAATCTTAACCTTTTTGAGGAAAATTCTGCCAACTTTCTTCAGACATTTGTCACTATGGATGAAACATGAGTCCACCATTTTACCCCAGAGTTCAAACAACTATCGGAAGCACCCTGGTTCTCCCCGCCAAAGACGGCAAAGACTGTTAAATCCACTGGGAAAGTTATTGTCTCGGTTTTCTGGGATGCAGATGCTATTCTGCTGATAGATTATCTCCAAAAGGGACAAATAATCAATGACACAAACTATGCTTCACTTCTAATGCAGTTATGGGAAAATATTAAACTTATGCGCCGCGGAAAGCTCACTAAAGATGTGTTATTCCATCAGGACAATGCTCCTGTTCAGAAGTCTGTCATTTCCATGGCTGCGATTCACGATAAATGCTTTAAATTGATTTAGCATCCGCCTTATTTACCTGATTTCTTTCCATCAGACTTTAATATATTTACAAAAATGAATACAGCTATTTCAGGCACCTACTTTCAGTCCGATGATCGTGTCATACATGCAGTAAATGACTTTCTAAACAGCCAAAAAAAAGAGTTCTTCAAAAGTGGCATCGAGGGCCTCAAACACCGCTGGCAAAAGTGTATAGATACTCAGGGGAATTATGTTGAAAAATAAGCAATATGTCCGGCAATATTCAAATCATTCAATAAGAGGCTCACAACAAATAAATCAGCCCTCGTATTAATAACGTTCATCAACGCGATTATACAATATATTGGAAGAACTACAAGATATTTAATATATGACGTCAGCGGTACACGTGTATAAAGACACGTACATACCAAGTAGACGAAAAAAGCGTCCAGGCTTGTATCAGTATTTGCAGAATTCCGACACCGCCGTCGCCCACTGATAAACATTTCTTTGCACCGATTTTCACAAACGTATACAGCAGGTATAATGTGTCAGGACATGAACACACATATTCTCCACATCAACACGAATGTAGCCTAGGCCTAAACTATGTGGAAGAAATGTGTTTTGCTTCACTTATATCACATAAATGCTTACCGGTTAAATCAAATGAGGAAAGGGATAGACGTTATCATCGAGGTGTTGTCCAAGAGAACAACAATCTTTGTAAATTAATCTGTTTGAAGTTCTTACTGTGATCAGATTATTCCATATGAACATATTTATTATTGAAATGCTTTCCTTTATGCATTGTATTTGTAATTTTATTCACAGCCGCGATTTACATTCAAGGTCAATACAAAATCAGAGTCCTTATGTATATAAAGTAAAAACCAGTAAAACCAAATGCTCCTATTGTGTGCTACAGACATTAGTGTTTATAACGGCGTGAGTTTTTTCGGGTTTTATTATTTGTGTGACTTGTAACTGTTCCGTTCTACGTCTTACTACAAAATGTCAGTATCAACATCACATTATTATGATTTTGAGAAACGGCATGCCCAGACCAACATCTTGGTAGATTACATGAATAATTTTTCAAATGTATGGACATTGGTGGTTTTTTTTTTAAAACTAAACATTGTTTTTCTAAATGGATGAGCCTTCAGTAATATTAATGGATGGGCCTTCAGTAACATTAATGGATGGGCCTTCAGTAACATTAATGGATGGGCCTTCAGTAACATTAATGGATGGGCCTTCAGTAACATTAATGGATGGGCCTTCACTAACATTAATGGACGGGCCTTCAGTAACATTATTGGATGGGTCTTCAGTAACATTAATGGATGGGCCTTCAGTAACATTAATGGATGGGCCTTCAGTAACATTAATGGATGAGCCTTCAGTAACATTAATGGATGGGCCTTCACTAACATTAATGGACGGGCCTTCAGTAACATTATTGGATGGGTCTTCAGTAACATTAATGGATGGGCCTTCAGTAACATTAATGGATGGGCCTTCAGTAACATTAATGGATGGGCCTTCAGTAACATTAATGGATGGGCCTTCAGTAACATTAATGGATGGGCCTTCAGTAACATTAATGGATGAGCCTTCAGTAACATTAATGGACGGGCCTTCAGTAACATTAATGGACGGGCCTTCAGTAACATTAATGGATGAGCCTTCAGTAACATTAATGGATGGGCCTTCAGTAACATTAATGGATGGGCCTTCAGTAACATTAATGGATGAGCCTTCAGTAACATTAATGGATGGGCCTTCAGTAACATTAATGGATGGGCCTTCAGTAACATTAATGGATGAGCCTTCAGTAACATTAATGGATGGGCCTTCAGTAACATTAATGGATGGGCCTTCAGTAACATTAATGGATGGGCCTTCAGTAACATTAATGGATGGGCCTTCAGTAACATTAATGGATGGGCCTTCAGTAACATTAATGGATGGGCCTTCAGTAACATTAATGGATGGGCCTTCACTAACATTAATGGATGGGCCTTCAGTAACATTAATGGATGGGCCTTCAGTAACATTAATGGATGAGCCTTCAGTAACATTAATGGATGGGCCTTCAGTAACATTAATGGATGGGCCTTCAGTAACATTAATGGACGGGCCTTCAGTAACATTAATGGACGGGCCTTCAGTAACATTAATGGATGGGCCTTCAGTAACATTAATGGATGGGCCTTCAGTAACATTAATGGATGGGCCTTCAGTAACATTAATGGATGGGCCTTCAGTAACGTTAATGGATGGGCCTTCAGTAACGTTAATGGATGGGCCTTCAGTAACATTAATGGATGGGCCTTCAGTAACATTAATGGATGGGCCTTCAGTAACATTAATGGATGGGCCTTCAGTAACATTAATGGATGAGCCTTCAGTAACATTAATGGACGGGCCTTCAGTAACATTAATGGATGGGCCTTCAGTAACATTAATGGATGGGCCTTCAGTAACATTAATGGATGGGCCTTCAGTAACATTAATGGACGGGCCTTCAGTAACATTAATGGACGGGCCTTCACTAACATTAATGGATGGGCCTTCAGTAACATTAATGGATGGGCCTTCAGTAACGTTAATGGATGGGCCTTCAGTAACGTTAATGGATGGGCCTTCAGTAACATTAATGGATGGGCCTTCAGTAACATTAATGGATGGGCCTTCAGTAACATTAATGGATGGGCCTTCAGTAACATTAATGGATGGGCCTTCAGTAACATTAATGGATGGGCCTTCAGTAACATTAATGGACGGGCCTTCAGTAACATTAATGGACGGGCCTTCAGTAACATTAATGGATGGGCCTTCAGTAACATTAATGGATGGGCCTTCAGTAACATTAATGGATGAGCCTTCAGTGACATTAATGGATGGGCCTTCAGTAACATTAATGGATGGGCCTTCAGTAACATTAATGGATGGGCCTTCAGTAACATTAATGGACGGGCCTTCAGTAACATTAATGGACGGGCCTTCAGTAACATTAATGGATGGGCCTTCAGTAACATTAATGGATGGGCCTTCAGTAACATTAATGGATGGGCCTTCAGTAACATTAATGGACGGGCCTTCAGTGACATTAATGGATGGGCCTTCAGTAACATTAATGGATGGGCCTTCAGTAACATTAATGGATGGGCCTTCAGTAACATTAATGGATGGGCCTTCAGTAACATTAATGGATGGGCCTTCAGTAACATTAATGGACGGGCCTTCAGTAACATTAATGGATGGGCCTTCAGTAACATTAATGGATGGGCCTTCAGTAACATAAATGGATGGGCCTTCAGTAACATTAATGGATGGGCCTTCAGTAACATTAATGGACGGGCCTTCAGTAACATTAATGGATGGACCTTCAGTAACATTAATGGATGAGCCTTCAGTAACATTAATGGATGGGCCTTCAGTAACATTAATGAACATGTCGATGTCGATAACTCACGCACTCGTATTTCAACTGTAAAATATTAACATTTTATTGTTTTAAATCTTGGTTTTACGTATATTAACATGGGTATTGACATTAGAGAGTAACTTGTGGTATTTAGTCTAGCTACTATGATATCAAACATGGAGAAATGATTCATTTAGTAAATAATCTAAAGTAATAATAAAACATGTACTTACCTTTACACTGACAGGGTGTGGAAGGCGAGGCACAATCCCGCGTCTGTAAAGACAGGTAGAAAGTGTTGTTCTGTCTTGCATCACAGACAAGAAGGATACAAGATAAGATACATTCACAACCTATCAATCCCATACCCATGCCACAGTTATGATAATATATCTGAACTAAGTATTGGAATTTGTCAAACAGTCTAAAACATGTCCGATCAATACTTAATGTCAAGAAACAATCGAAACTTATCAATTGTTTAGAAATATGAAAATATCAAAAAATATTTTGTCTTAAAACTCCTTTCATCTTGTTCGAAATGTGTCCTAACGTAGATTAAACAATAACGTCTAACAGCAAAGTTAAATTACAATTTCACAAAACTCCCCTGATCGCTACCTCCCATCGGTGTTATATCCTAACCTAGACGATCCATAGAAGTAAAAATGTCAACTTTGTTTATTTTACAACAATTGTAAAACAAATGATATCAACCTATATTAATCACGCTTTTTGACCCGAATTGAAGCGCGCTTATGGTCTAACTGTGGAAGAAAACCGGAGAACCCAGGCAGTTGACCCCATACCTCTTCACATCCGATCGAGGAGTCGAACCCCGGCCGCCAAAGTAAAAGGTAAGCGTGTTACCACTGTGGTACAATATTACTAAGCCGTGTTAGCACTGCACAAAAACAATCACTGAGAGTAGCTATGGTGAACTATCATGTGTCTGGAAACCTGGTAAATCAACACGTTTGATTTTAATTGAGTCAATATTCCTGAAAATCTTTTTCTTTCCCATTATTTTTTTTATCATTATTATTATTTTCGTGATTAACAATGATTTGTGATTAAAATAATCATTAGATATTATTAAATATTATTGTGACTCACACTATACAGTTCTTGCAATACAAGGACTAGAGATGTTGAGATTGCAAACAGTCTGTGGCACTGATAACAATAAAACCACAAAAACACTATAGAATATAAAATGTACGTGGTTCTCTATAAAACAAGCCCTCCTCGTCAGTCTGAAAGGGGCAGCTTATCTATACCAATGGACAGTCTGTAGCCCAAGCATTGTGATTGGAACAGGAGGAAACTTAACTCCAGGATAGCAATCTTAAGTTTCTATTCATATGACACGTTTTTAACCACATTAATGTTAAATTTCGTGCGGATTGAAACTGTTTATACCTGTAGTACACAGGTTATCACGGATGGTGACTGTGTTTATACCTGTAGTACACATGTTATCACGGATGGTGACTGTGTTTATACCTGTAGTACACAGGTTATCACGGATGGTGACTGTGTTTATACCTGTAGTACACAGGTTATCACGGATGGTGACAGTGTTTATACATGTAGTACACAGGTTATCACGGATGGTGACTGTGTTTATACCTGTAGTACACGGGTTATCACGGAGGGTGACTGTGTTTATACCTGTAGTACACAGGTTATCAAGGATGGTGACTGTGTTTATACCTGTAGTACACGGGTTATCACGGATGGTGACTGTGTTTATACCTGTAGTACACGGGTTATCACGGATGGTCACTGTGTTTATACCTGTAGTACACAGGTTATCACGGATGGTGACTGTGTTTATACCTGTAGTACACAGGTTATCACGGATGGTGACTGTGTTTATACCTGTAGTACACAGGTTACCACGGATGGTGACTGTGTTTATACATTTAGTACACAGGTTATCACGGATGGTCACTGTGTTTATACCTGTAGTACACAGGTTATCACGGATGGTGACTGTTTTTATACCTGTAGTACACAGGTTATCACGGATGGTGACAGTGTTTATACATGTAGTACACAGGTTATCACGGATGGTGACTGTGTTTATACCTATAGTACACAGGTTATCACGGATGGTGACTGTTTTTATACATTTAGTACACAGGTTATCACGGATGGTGACTGTTTTTATACATTTAGTACACAGGTTACCACGGATGGTGACTGTGTTTATACCTGTAGTACACAGGTTATCACGTATGGTGACTGTGTTTATACATTTAGTACACAGGTTATCACGTATGGTGACTGTGTTTATACATTTAGTACACAGGTTATCACGGATGGTGACTGTGTTTATACATGTAGTACACAGGTTATCACGGATGGTGACTGTGTTTATACCTGTAGTACACAGGTTATCACTGATGGTGACTGTGTTTATACCTGTGGTACACAGGTTACCACGGATGGTGACTGTGTTTATACATTTAGTACACAGGTTATCACGGATGGTGACTGTGTTTATACCTGTAGTACACAGGTTATCACGGATGGTGACTGTGTTTATACCTGTAGTACACAGGTTACCACGGATGGTGACTGTGTTTATACATTTAGTACACAGGTTATCACGGATGGTGACTGTGTTTATACCTGTAGTACACAGGTTATCACGGATGGTGACTGTTTTTATACCTGTAGTACACAGGTTATCACGGATGGTGACAGTGTTTATACATGTAGTACACATGTTATCACGGATGGTGACTGTGTTTATACCTGTAGTACACAGGTTATCACGGATGGTGACTGTTTTTATACATTTAGTACACAGGTTATCACGGATGGTGACTGTGTTTATACCTGTAGTACACAGGTTATCACGGATGGTGACTGTGTTTATACCTGTAGTACACAGGTTATCACGGATGGTGACTGTGTTTATACCTGTAGTACACAGGTTATCACGGATGGTGACTGTGGTTATACCTGTAGTACACAGGTTATCACGGATGGTGACTGTGTTTATACCTGTAGTACACAGGTTATCACGGATGGTGACTGTGTTTATACCTGTAGTACACAGGTTATCACGGATGGTGACTGTTTGTATACATGTAGTACACAGGTTATCACGGATGGTGACTGTGTTTATACCTGTAGTACACAGGTTATCACGGATGGTGACTGTGTTTATACCTGTAGTACACAGGTTATCACGGATGGTGACTGTGTTTATACATGTAGTACACAGGTTATCACGGATGGTGACTGTGTTTATACATGTAGTACACAGGTTATCACGGATGGTGACTGTGTTTATACCTGTAGTACACAGGTTATCACGGATGGTCACTGTGTTTATACCTGTAGTACACAGGTTATCACGGATGGTGACTGTGTTTATATCTGTAGTACACGGGTTATCACGGATGGTGACTGTGTTTATACCTGTAGTACACATGTTATCACGGATGGTGACTGTGTTTATACCTGTAGTACACAGGTTATCACGGATGGTGACTGTTTTTATACATGTAGTACACAGGTTATCACGGATGGTGACTGTGTTTATACCTGTAGTACACAGGTTATCACGGATGGTGACTGTGTTTATACCTGTAGTACACAGGTTATCACGGATGGTGACAGTGTTTATACATGTAGTACACAGGTTATCACGGATGGTGACTGTGTTTATATCTGTAGTACACGGGTTATCACGGATGGTGACTGTGTTTATACCTGTAGTACACAGGTTATCACGGATGGTGACTTTGTTTATACCTGTAGAACACAGGTTATCACGAATGGTGACTGTTTGTATACAGGTAGTACACAGGTTATCACGGATGGTGACTGTGTTTATACCTGTAGTACACAGGTTATCACGGATGGTGACTGTGTTTATACATGTAGTACACAGGTTATCACGGATGGTGACTGTGTTTATACATGTAGTACACAGGTTATCACGGATGGTGACTGTGTTTATACCTGTAGTACACAGGTTATCACGGATGGTGACTGTGTTTATACCTGTAGTACACAGGTTATCACGGATGGTGACTGTGTTTATGCATGTAGTACACAGGTTATCACGGATGGTGACTGTGTTTATACCTGTAGTACACAGGTTATCACGGATGGTGACTGTGTTTATACCTGTAGTACACAGGTTATCACGGATGGTGACCGTGTTTATACCTGTAGTACACAGGTTATCACGGATGGTGACTGTGTTTATACCTGTAGTACACAGGTTATCACGGATGGTGACTGTGTTTATACCTGTAGTACACAGGTTATCACGGATGGTGACTGTGTTTATACCTGTAGTACACAGGTTATCACGGATGGTGACTGTGTTTATACCTGTAGTACACAAGTTTTCAAGGATGGTGACCGTGTTGATACCTGTAGTACACAGGTTATCACGGATGGTGACCGTGTTTATACCTGTAGTACACAGGTTATCACGGATGGTGACTGTGTTTATACCTGTAGTACACAGGTTATCACGGATGGTGACTGTGTTTATACATGTAGTACACAGGTTACCACGGATGGTGACTGTGTTTATACCTGTAGTACACAGGTTATCACGGATGGTGACTGTGTTTATACCTGTAGTACACAGGTTATCACGGATGGTGACTGTGTTTATACCTGTAGTACACAGGTTACCACGGATGGTGACTGTGTTTATACCTGTAGTACACAGGTTATCACGGATGGTGACTGTGTTTATACCTGTAGTACACAGGTTACCACGGATGGTGACTGTGTTTATACCTGTAGTACACAGGTTATCACGGATGGTGACTGTGTTTATACATTTAGTACACAGGTTATCACGTATGGTGACTGTGTTTATACATTTAGTACACAGGTTATCACGGATGGTGACTGTGTTTATACCTGTAGTACACAGGTTTATCAAACTATGAACAAAAGGAGTCAGGAAGGTGTCGTAAAACAGCAAGACATACCAAAGTCCAATTCAAGATCCGGTTACAACATCTAGGTTATCTGATTCGTGATAAACAAATATGCGTAGTATTTGGGTGGCAGTAAGGTGTGTTTACTAGTGTACGAAAATATGTGCAGATGGTTTCAGAGGGAAACATGCTATTAAACACATATATCAATTACATAGTCAGAAACGCAAACGTTTTATCTCATGCTGTTAAATAATGTATTAAAATTGATATGAAAATGGATTTTTTTACTATTGTCAAGATAACGAGGTAATTGGTGATTAGATGTCATATGAAAGTATCTGTGCTGGTCAACTTAGATCAAAAGGGGAGAGAGCGCCCACCTACCTTAGTTCTTGACACCACGTGGACATATATATATATTGCATCACCACGGTACGGTGCTATTTACGCCATCAGAAGTGTGTTCATACTTACAGTATTCTGGCAAATCCAATCATCTCGTAAACAACTGGCTTCCATAACAAACAAAATTACGAAACAATAAAACACAAACATTGTATCCATGTCCGTTCTTGGCGTTACACGTATACATACACACTCGTTCACATTGAATGTAAATACTTTCTAACGGAATCCATATCAACACAACTCATGGGCGTGTTGGTACAAACTATAAATATCTATCCAATAACCACTCTGTGAAACTATCACATGCGTCCCGTGTTGCATTTAAAGGTCTTGTCGTCCCGTTTCACCCAAGAGACTTGAGACTGTTACATGAAAAAACACTATTTTACGCATGATGATTGATGACATCATTCAAAGGCATTTTGATAGCATTATTATCATGGTGGTTCAGTTCCAACTGATATATTTGTCGAGAAACTTTTAAATGTAGTCAATAGACTCGCGTAACTCTCGTCAATTAATTTGAAATGGAAATTAGGTTGTTGTGATATAACTGCAATTTATTTGACCCGTGGGCCGAGTATTGGGACAAAACAGAAACGATTACATCCTTTTATAAATAACCAACCACAACTCTATTACCCTTGACATATCGATACACCACTTTATAAACATGGCTGACAAGTAGGGACATCTACAGTGTATAACGAAAGAAAAGTACGCCTAAATGTAGTTACAATAATAGAGAAAATAGTTATAATTCGATAATGTATATCACTGCGCCATTGAAACGTTCATTTTTAAGAACGCCGATGTGGTACAGCGGTATAAGCTGCGGGTATTTCTGGCTAGGCGATTGGGTGCCGTAGATCATGAGTTCGAGGCCCGGTCAGGGCACCAGTCGTAAAGTTGTCTTATATATAACAACTTTATGACTCGTGTCCTGACCGGACCTCATGGGTAGTCAGGGGGAACTATTCTTATAACTCACCACCTAGTGTCAGTTCTTTGTCTGATAGCAGTGTTAGTTAGTCTGTTTTTACACCTTAACTAGTTGGTATTTGGTAAATGTATATATGTGGCAAATATTCATCAATAAAATTATTACCATTTCTTTATGTATGAGTTGTTGTTCCCCTTATGACGCAGGTTTAGGTTAACTGGTGTTCAATAATCTTTTTACCATTTATTACTGTATGTGTCGGTCATCTGGTGTTCAATATATTGTACAGATCGACTTGCCGTTTTAAACACATTTTATCAAACAACAGTTAACAGTCACCAAATACCGCTTTTGATGACTTAGATGGCACTTCTATTCCAGTTTCATTCACGCCATATGTCGTTATAATTCGGTATCAAGATTTGTCATTCAAAATCGATTTCCTGGTGGTATTGTGACAGTGTACAGTTATATAACAGATGATCAGATTACTGTCATTTTTTCTGGCGGATTCTTAGTTTTGCACATTTGTTGCATGAAAATGGTGCAATAACTTATAACTGTTTTGCTTTTTATATCGTAATTGCATTTTTATCATTGAAATATAAGAAACTATCAACTTGAAAACTTTCATCGTCACAGCTTATATCCACAATGTGATGAAGAAAGTACATTTACATTATATCGTCAACGTGACAAAGTAAATAACTTTTATCATCACTGTGATGAAATAAATACATCATATAATCACCGTGATGAAGTAAGTACATTATATCATCACTGTGATGAGGTAAGTACATTATATCATCATTGTGATGAAGTAAGTACAATATATCATCACTGTGATGAAGTAAGTAAATTATATCATCACTGTGATGAAGTAAGTACATTATATCATCACTGTGATGAAGTAAGTACATTATATCATCACGGTGATGAAGTAAGTACATTATATCATCATTGTGATGAAGTAAGTACATCATATCATCACTGTGATGAAGTAAGTACATTATATCATCATTGTGATGAAGTTAGTACATCATATCATCATTGTGATGAAGTAAGTACATCATATCATCACCGTGATGAAGTAAGTAAATTATATCATCACTGTGATGAAGTAAGTACATTATATCATCACTGTGATGAAGTAAGTACATTATATCATCACGGTGATGAAGTAAGTACATTATATCATCATTGTGATGAAGTAAGTACATCATATCATCACTGTGATGAAGTAAGTACATTATATCATCACTGTGATGAAGTAAGTACATTATATCATCACTGTGATGAGGTAAGTACATTATATCATCACTGTGATGAAGTAAGTAAATTATATCATCACTGTGATGAAGTAAGTACATTATATCATCACTGTGATGAAGTAAGTACATTAAATCATCACGGTGATGAAGTAAGTACATTATATCATCACTGTGATGAAGTAAGTACATTATATCATCACTGTGATGAAGTAAGTACATCATATCATCACTGTGATGAAGTAAGTACATCATATCATCACTGTGATGAAGTAAGTACATCATATCATCACTGTGATTATGTAAGTACATCATATCATCACTGTGATGAAGTAAGTACATTATATCATCATTGTGATGAAGTAAGTACATTATTTCATCACTGTGATGAAGTAAGTACATCATATCATCATTGTGATGAAGTAAGTACATTATATCATCACTGTGATGACGTAAGTACATTATATCATCACTGTGATGAAGTAAGTACATTATATCATCACTGTGATGAAGTAAGTACATTATATCATCACTGTGATGAAGTAAGTACATCATATCATCAACGTGATGAAGTAAGTACATTATATCATCACTGTGATGAAGTAAGTACATTATATCATCATTGTGATGAAGTAAGTACATCATATCATCACCGTGATGAAGTAAGTACATTATATCATCATTGTGCTGAGTAAGTACCTCATATAATCATTGTGATGAAGTAAGTACATTATATCATCACTGTGATGAAGTAAGTACATTATATCATCACGGTGATGAAGTAAGTACATTATATCATCACTGTGATGAAGTAAGAACATCATATCATCATTGTGATGAAGTAAGTACAATATATCATCACTGTGATGAAGTAAGTTCATCATATCATCACTGTGATGAGGTAAGTACATCATATCATCATTGTGAAGTAAGTACAATATATCATCACTGTGATGAAGTAAGTACATTATATCATCACTGTGATGAAGTAAGAACATCATATCATCAATGTGATGAAGTAAGTACAATATATCATCATTGTGATGAAGTAAGTACATTATATCATCACGGTGATGAAGTAAGTTCATTATATCATCATTGTGAAGTAAGTACAATATATCATCACGGTGATGAAGTAAGTACAATATATCGTCACTGTGATGAAGTAAGTACATTATATCATCATTGTGATGACGTAAGTACAATATATCATCATTGTGATGAAGTAAGTACATCATATCATCATTGTGATGAAGTAAGTACAATATATCATCACTGTGATGAAGTAAGTACATCATATCATCACTGTGATGAAGTAAGTACATTATATCATCACTGTGATGAAGTAAGTACATTATATCATCATTGTGATGAAGTAAGTACATTATACCATCATTGTGATGAAGTAAGTACATTATATCATCACTGTGATGAAGTAAGTACATCATATCATCATTGTGATGAAGTAAGTACATTATATCATCACTGTGATGAAGTAAGTACATTATATCATCACTGTGATGAAGTAAGTACATTATATCATCATTGTGCTGAGTAAGTACCTCATATAATCATTGTGATGAAGTAAGTACATTATATCATCACTGTGGTGAGGTTAGTACATTATATCATCATTGTGATGAAGTTAGTACATCATATCATCATTGTGATGAAGTAAGTACAATATATCATCACGGTGATGAAGTAAGTACAATATATCATCACGGTGATGAAGTAAGTACAATATATCATCATTGTGATGAAGTAAGTACAATATATCATCACTGTGATGAGGTAAGTTCATTATATCATCATTGTGATGAAGTAAGTACAATATATCATCAATGTGATGAAGTAAGTACAATATATCATCACTGTGATGAAGTAAGTTCATCATATCATCATTGTGATGAAGTAAGTACAATATATCATCACCGTGATGAAGTAAGTACATTATATCATCACTGTGATGAAGTTAGTACATTATATCAACAACGTGATGAAGTAAGTACATTATATCATCATTGTGATGAAGTAAGTACAATATATCATCATTGTGATGAAGTAAGTACATTTGTAAATTATATCATCACGGTGATGAAGTAATTACATTATATCATCACGGTGATGAAGTAAGTACATTATATCAACAACGTGATGAAGTAAGTACATTATATCATCATTGTGATGAAGTAAGTACAATATATCATCATTGTGATGAAGTAAGTACATCATATCATCACTGTGATGAAGTAAGTACATTATATCATCATTGTGATGAAGTAAGTACATTATATCATCACTGTGATGAAGTAAGTACATTATATCATCACTGTGATGAAGCAAGTACATTATTTCATCACTGTGTTGAAGTAAGTACATTATATCATCACTGTGATGAAGTAAGTACATTATATCATCACTGTGATGAAGTAAGTACATTATATCATCACTGTGATGAAGTAAGTACATTAAATCATCATTGTGATGAGGTAAGTACATTATATCATCACTGTGATAAAGTAAGTACATTATATCATCATTGTGATGAAGTAATACATCATATCATCATTGTGATGAAGTAAGTACATCATATCATCACTGTGATGAAGTAAGTACATTATATCATCATTGTGATGAAGTAAGTACATTATATCATCACTGTGATGAAGTAAGTACATTATATCATCACTGTGATGAGGTAAGTACATTATATCATCACTGTGATGAAGTAAGTACATTTGTAAATTATATCATCACTGTGATGAAGTAAGTACATTATATCATCACTGTGATGAAGTAAGTACATTATATCATCAACGTGATGAAGTAAGTACATCATATCATCACTGTGTTGAAGTAAGTTCATTATATCATCATTGTGATGAAGTAAATACATCATATCATCACTGTGATGAAGTAAGTACATTATATCATCACTGTGATGAAGTAAGTACAACATATCATCATTGTGATGAAGTAAGTACAATATATCATCACGGTGATGAAGTAAGTACAATATATCATCACTGTGATGAAGTAAGTACATTATATCATCAACGTGATGAAGTAAGTACATTATATCATCACTGTGATGAAGTAAGTTCATCATATCATCATTTTGATGAAGTAAGTACACTATATCACAATTATAATTAAGTATGTACATAACATCATCACTATATAAAATATGGGGTATATTACAGACATAAGATAAACACTTTTACTGCTTCTGTTGATGTTTGTCAGACATCTCGATTTATGAGAATTCCTGTTCTCTGAGTCATAGATGGCATACTGTATTTCGTCATAGTGACTTCATATTTTCCCAAACGTTAGCAAACCCTTTACCAATTACCACCCATCATATGGTGTAAAAGCTTTTCAGCGTGATGAGTAGTGACTGAGAAAGTGTCCTACAATTTGAAACGCTATGTATCTATATCACTTACAGAGTGTATGTCATCAAATTGTTCCAGGAATGATACACTAGCTGGTTACATCATTAGATAGCCGGGCCTAATACCAATACTATGGAGGAGTTGATACAGATATATAGGACCAACCGAAGTCATCAGTATACACTGTACATACGATATAAAAGCATTGTGTAGCAGGGAATGCTATTTTGGGCAGTGCTGTGGGTGTTGTAGTGGGTTTTAATGCGGTGATATGATAAGTAAGGAATGTTGTCAAGATAACATGTGTTTTTTGTCCTTTTATCGACTTTGACAGTGAACTATTGTTAAAACGATTATTTATTAGGTTGTCTAATTATTTTTCTAATTGTGATATAAACATTTAATTTCAAACTTATTAAGCGTGATTAATGCCAAGTTCGAAATGATAGCGGGTAATGACTCATTGCCAACAGACAGTCATGGTGAACGGATACAGAATATCAACACGAGGTGATACATGGCCATTCAACTTAATGCATTACATTTTCTTTAGAAGTTTGAACTATATTGTTGGTTTTGTACTATTATCCGCCTTTCAGTTGTCTCAGTTTCTCGATATGTAAACCTTTGTATCAGTTTACAATAAGTGACGGCCGTATATACCTTTGTATCAGTTTACCTAACAATAGGTGACGGCCGTATCTACCTTTGTATCAGTTTACCTAACAATAGGTGACGTCCGTATTTACCTTTGTATCAGTTTACCTAACAATAATTGACGGCCGTATATGCCTTTGTATCAGTTTACCTAACAATAGGTGACGGCCGTATATGCCTTTGTATCAGTTTACCTAACAATAGGTGACGGCTGTATATGCCTTTGTATCAGTTTACCTAACAATAGGTGACGGCCGTATATACCTTTGTATCAGTTTACCTAACAATAGGTGACGGCCGTATCAGTTTACCTAACAATAGGTGACGTCCGTATCTACCTTTGTATCAGTTTACCTAACAATAGGTGACGGCCGTATATACCTTTGTATCAGTTTACCTAACAATAGGTGACGGCCGTATCAGTTTACCTAACAATAGGTGACGGCCGTATATACCTTTGTATCAGTTTATCTCACAATAGGTGACGGCCGTATCAGTTTACCTAACAATAGGTGACGGCCGTATATACCTTTGTATCAGTTTACCTAACAATAGGTGACGACCGTATTAGTTTACCTAACAATAGGTGACGTCCGTATCAGTTTACCTAACAATAGGTGACGGCCGTATCTACCTTTGTATCAGTTTACCTAACAATAGGTGACGTCCGTATCAGTGTACCTAACAACAGATGACGGTCGTATCTACCTTTGTTACAGTTTACCTAACAATAGGTGACGGCCGTATATACCTTTGTATCAGTTTACCTAACAATAGGTGACGTCCGTATCAGTGTACCTAACAACAGATGACGGTCGTATCTACCTTTGTTACAGTTTACCTAACAATAGGTGACGGCCGTATATACCTTTGTATCAGTTTACCTAACAATAGGTGACGTCCGTATCAGTTTACCTAACAATAGGTGACGGCCGTATATACCTTTGTATCAGTTTACCTAACAATAGGTGACGTCCGTATCAGTTTACCTAACAATAGGTGACGTCCGTATCAGTTTACCTAACAATAGGTGACGGCCGTATATACCTTTGTATCAGTTTACCTAACAATAGGTGACGTCCGTATCAGTGTACCTAACAACAGATGACGGTCGTATCTACCTTTGTTACAGTTTACCTAACAATAGGTGACGGCCGTATATACCTTTGTATCAGTTTACCTAACAATAGGTGACGTCCGTATCAGTTTACCTAACAATAGGTGACGGCCGTATATACCTTTGTATCAGTTTACCTAACAATAGGTGACGTCCGTATCAGTTTACCTAACAATAGGTGACGGCCGTATCTACCTTTGTATCAGTTTACCTAACAATAGGTGACGTCCGTATCAGTGTACCTAACAACAGATGACGGTCGTATCTACCTTTGTTAAAGTTTACCTAACAATAGGTGACGGCCGTATATACTTTTGTATCAGTTTACCTAACAATAGGTGACGGCCGTATAATAGGTGACGGCCGTATATACCTTTGTTACAGTTTACCTAACAATAGGTGACGGCCGTATATACCTTTGTATCAGTTTACCTAACAATAGGTGACGGCCGTATAATAGGTGACGGCCGTATATACCTTTGTTACAGTTTACCTAACAATAGTCGACGGCCGTATATACCTTTGTATCAGTTTACCTTACAATAGGTGACGGCCGTATCCGTTTACCTAACAATAGGTGACGGCCGTATATACCTTTGTATCAGTTTACCTAACAATAGGTGACGGCCGTATTTTCTCTCGTCATAACAGAAGTAATAATACGGTTTACACCTGTACCATTAATCACGTTAAAAGGTGACTGCTGAAGGACAGTGAAAATTAACCTGATCCATGATAATCACGATATATCAAGATATGATTGTTACATCATAGTTATGATAACGTCGTCCAAAATGGTGTCATCAAATGGCAAGCTACTCACTTAAAACATTCAAAAGGGTACAGGCATATGTAACAATTCCTACATATAAAATTAACAATTTGATTATGTGTCTAAAGCAATTTGGTATATTGTATGAATTAGTAAATACATTAAGAATTTTAAAACGTGTGTTGGAAACAAATTCACAGGCATTACAAAGAATTTTACAGGTGTTATCAATAATTCGTGTTATAATCAATGTATACGTGTGTTATAAGGACTCAGACAACTAAATGTTTTACTTTTACTCGTAATTTTATTCCTTCATTTCCTTATTTTTAGTATAAATGATTGGATAATAATATCAAATTAGAATTTCAAGTTTTTGCCATCGGATAAAAGTTGTTATTGCATAAGTTCAATGACAAATAAGAGCACAACGGCAGTGCAAGTGGCGACTAGAAACCAGGGTATGTCAACACTGTCTGTGTTATCACTGATCAAATAAATCAGTCGTAAAATGAAACCGGATCTGACCGTCAAACTTGTAAGAATTTATATGTATTACATTAAAATATCGCAGGTTAAATCAATAATAGAATGGGTTATTACAAGTAGAGTATTGCGAAACAAGAACTGTATTATGATAATGAAGTATTAAGAGGTTGTCTTTTAGGTACGTAGCCAGACTTGCTTGAACGTAGATATACATTCAATGTATCTTAACATTGCTGCTCCACGTGGGGATCCATATGACCCCCTTCTCTCTCCCCTGGGATAATATATGCGATATTGTTGCACTCTGGTGAAATGTTTCAGTCCCGTTTTATTTCATTTGAATAGTGACACGGATCAGAATAGACATATGTACATAACGTTCCTTTAAAATCAAATTGTGAGAATTTTTATCACCTCCCGATCCAGGTTGTATCATTTCTTTGATCTTATGTTAGGCTCTTATTATCACATTTAATTTACATTTTACGGAAGTCGAGTAGGACGCCCAAGAAAAATTAAACATCTGAAAATGTGCTGTACTCACAAGGATATGTCTCGGTATTCATAGACTGTAAGAAATGGTCAGGGTGCTGTGATTTATCTCACAGTCTCAGCCATAGAAGTTCCGGACATCCGGATATTGCTATAAAAACGGTAAAATTCTAACGTTAAAACAGACACATATTCCATAACATATTTTGGTCTCTTAATGTGCCCCTTAACACCAAAGAAAATCCTGATTCTGCAGAAGGCCAATTTCAGGCGTCTCGACCGATGAACACGCAGTGAGCAGCAGCTATATTCCCGCTCCAGCCACTATTCTGATATTCCAATTATCTTTTTTTGTAAAACGATGACTTTTAATTCTTTTTTTTTTCGAGAGAGAGTTTTGTCCTTGACTAACATTTTAATTTTTAAGATAAGAAAATAGTTCGTTATTGTGTGATTTAAATTGATTAACACTTCTAAAATCGTTACAACGAAAAAGACTTGTTTGCATTGTTCAACTCAAGTTTTTTTTGTAGAATATTCGGCTTCCTTAAGCTCCCCTTCTTTCATTGACTAGTGCTTGAAGGACGAGTCAGATGCATGGTGCTGTTTCGATTACTGGCCTTTACAATACCTTGCAAAGTCGATAAAATACTTATTTGTTTCTTACTCATTTATACATACATTAATGAGAAAAATGTTTGTCTAGAGGATGATTAGGTTGGCGTTACTTAAAGTCCTAGAATGCTAAAAGGACCAAATAAGATGCTCTAACGACATTTTAAGGTACAATTAACATTAAATTCATCGCCATAGTATCACTTCGCCGAAAAAATCATTTCGATAGTCGTAAAAAAAATGTAGGTGTTGATGGGATTTAAATGTGTCAATGTGATGCCCGACCATTTTTTGCTCAAACGAAGCTGATTTTATTGAAGAGTCCTTATCGGTGCAAGTAATAGAGACCCTGTTCACCTTTAGGAATATTGACGATGTGTTATCGTTAATTAAATAAACCTGATTGGCCATGTTGATTGGATAAACCCAGTAAACATTAAGATGAAGGCCCCCTTATACTCTCTAACATCAACCATATACTTCGATCTTCACGCCCGACGTACCAGCAAAACTTACATCTAAGGATTACATCTAAGAACAACGATTTTTTAATTGCTGCATTGTTACTTCCCCCCTGAGGTTTCGAGATGTGAAGGTTGATGAAAGACATGAGAATTCCTTTATTTAGCGGCAAAACAACGTAATAAGGCCATTAAATTGTTAAATTTACTATATGTTAGTCTATTTATAACGTACATGAACTATTGTGTACTGCCATAATGACGTTATGTTCATTTTTATAATATTTAAGGATTAACATCAATTATTTTTTTCTGTTATACAGTCATAACATAAAAAACTGGAGTGTACTCTAAATAAACCGCGAAGCAATTTATGAAGAGAGTACACTCCAGTTTTTTATGTATAACAGAAAAATAATTAATGTTAATTCTTATAATTTAATTTCGTCTTATACACACCAAGATATTTCACTTTCTTTGGCGCACTGTTTTCTGTGATAAATTATTACGCAACGTCATCAGCCAATCAAAAATGACGTTACATTTCGCAACGTCAAAAATTTTGTTATGGAGGTATAACAAAATTATTTCAGCCAATGAAAATGCGTGTTTCATACAAAATTAAATTATATAGTAATGTTTAAGTGTACGTATACATATATGTGTATATTAAGCGTAATGGACATGTACTGTTGTAATTGTGTATTGTGTCATACTATATTGCATTGTATTGTTTTGTAATGTCTCTCTGTTGTGTTGAAAAACACAAAGAAATAAAGAATCTGAATCTGAACATGGGAAAGGTTTTACAGTCTACTTCATCTTCTCAGTTGGAAATACTCTGTTTCCCTGAGCTTTAATCATATGACGTCAGTCGACGTGTTCGATGTTCACCATCCTTGTTTACGATTCGAGAGTGTGTCTTAACCCAGATTTGACCTCGATTTGTATGACAGGTGTCGTCGACGATTTACCTCGATTTGTATGACAGGTATCGTCGACGATTTACCTCGATTTGTATGACAGGTGTCGTCGACGATTGACCTCGATTTGTATGACAGGTGTCGTCGACGATTGGCCTCGATTTGTATGACAGGTGTCGTCGACGATTTACCTCGATTTGTATGACAGGTGTCGTCGACGATTTACCTCGATTTGTATGACAGGTGTCGTCGACGATTGGCTTCGATTTGTATGACAGGTGTCGTCGACGATTTACCTCGATTTGTATGACAGGTGTCTTCGACAAAAGATACTTACTATCCCGGAACACCTGGTCTAACTCCTTGTATTTTTTTTGCCATTTGTCTCCATTTTGGCTTTGTTTTATGTACAATTTCGATATTATATCAGCACTCTCTGTTTAAAAGCGTTTTGTATATTTGTCTGTTTTCTTGTTTACAGATGATACAGCACTGCTATTATATATTATATACATCGATTGATTGAAACACAAACTAGGGTGTGTCATGTGATTATTGATGTTCGAAGTAAAATTAATCACAGAAACACTCGTCGTTGATTAATAGAGTCGTTGTTAGTTATGGAGTGGTTGTTTCGTCGATACATGGAGTACCATAGATGAAATATAACACTGGCAGTTGGTTGTATTGTTTTGTAAAACAAGATTTATATCATTGATAATGGCATTCCAATATCAATATCCGGTAATGAGTCGTCCATATAACTACAATGTACCATCAACTCACGTTATCAATACAGGATTGGGTCTAAATATTGCTCTCAGAAAAATAATTTAAAAAAAGGTCATGATGCAACTGTAATATGAGAGTGTCATTTTCAGAGATGGCGCAATGATTGCTTTGATATATTGTACAAATGTAAGAAATAAAATATGGTTTATACTAAAACACAGTTTGACCACGCACAAGAGTGTTCTGCTAAGCTATTAACCCGGCTGTCTTAAATAATCTAGATCTCCTACAAGAATACAAAGAATAGACTTATATATTTTATACAAACCCATAACTTATCCATCCAAGCCTGTCTTTTTTATCTATAAAAACCAAAGTGTATACATAAACCATTGCACCCCGAAGAAAGGTACAGCCTTTCACTTTAATTAAAGCGATATTTGTTTCGGGTGTTTCCAACTGATAAATCTTCACCATTAATCGTTCTGGGAAGGGTCATGGTTTATCACAGCACGTTGTGTAGTTTTGACGTCACCAAGTTCGGTGTTCTTCAGAAAACAATCTACGATGAGTAAAGAGCGAAAGCAAACGAAGAGAGGCGAAACGTCAGCAAGACTCTGGACAACTTCTGAGGAGGTTGATTGCAAGACCAACCCGGTTTGTTAATAGGGCAATGTTGATCATGTCGCCGAATCGTAAGATAGACCAGAGCCAAAACTGTGACCATGACGAGAGATCATTGTGTCTCGGTTCACAGATCAATGGTGCTAGGCGACCAGGATGTGATTGATGATGTAAGATTATATAGTTAAGTAAGGTAACATATTAGCATTAACCTTAATTGGGGTAATTTGGACACAAATTGTTTTATCAAGATATGGAGATCCTTTGATGTCCAAAGGAATAGTTCTGGTTATTATCATCCTTGGTTTAAGATGGGTATTCTGTAGTTTTTTTTATGAATTATCTCAATGTGTTAATGGCAATTTGTAAGTGAACTAATTAAATAAAGCTCGCGAGATTCACTTGTTACGTGATTATAACAGAAAGACATAATGTATTTATATATACAAAACTCGGCAAGTTACAGGAATAATTTACAATTAAAACTAAAGTGGTCGAAGGTTGCTATTAAATCAACACTGTTAATTACTTATCGTATAACAGCTGTCCTTGAGTGAACCTTTCCTATCCGTTTCTCAAGAATTAAGAATGTTCATAAATCCCACATCTGACAGTTCCAGGCAATTAATAATCCAACAGAATAACGCTTGTAGATCAGTTCTCAGTATCAAGCAATTATTAAAACAAATGGAGATAGAGAGGTTCATTTAAAAAGTCACCTGCCATTGTCTACTGTGCAGTATTGATACGATGGCCAAGAACGGAATGCTAAAATTGTTTTACTAATAGTACGTTTTCGTCAACAAAGTGTAACATACATATTCTTTATAAAAAGCTATAACTAGATTATTTTTTTTACCTTGCTTGATAAGGGCATCGGAAATAGAACTTGGCTACAGTTTTACGGCATTATTGTGTCAAATTTCTTAATTAAATCATCTAGTGTAAAAGAGGCTTTGCAAACAAGTAAACTTCATAAATTCATAATTCATCAATTTCATATTTGAGACAAAGCCTATTCCTATCACAATCCTAAATCATGATGAGGAATATAGAGGTTACCATTTACTTATCAATCATCAAAGTAGGTCACCAAATATTAATGGTCCATTCAGTTGTCAATTATCAAAGAAGGTCATTTAATATCACCGGTCCATTCATTTATCAATCATATATGTGGTTAACTTTTATAAGTTCGTTAGACCAGGCCCAATGTCTTTAAAATATTAAAATCATTACAATAAGTTTAAAGATATGGGTCTCTGAGCTCAATAATTCCTTGATTTTAATGCATCAATGACCAGTCTAAAATGACCTCAAGTTATGCGAAATGACAATATAAACGATGTTTTTAAGTTCAAAAATCCATCAAATTTGGATTTATCGATTGGGTACTAATTTGTAGTTTAAAGTCTTCTTCAACTATTGAATTACTCAAAAGGTCACCACATGTAGGCCACCAAAAGACACAAACTAAAGCAGACATCAATTCGTATTAATATGGCTTGCTATTTTTTCATTTGCATATGTTATATTTTCCTAAAATAGCCATTTATATCATCAAGTGGTTATTATTGGTCCAAATATTTCCTATTATTATTACAATACACGGCATTACAGGTAAAGTACCTCTGACTTAAGTAGTAGAAATTAACTCTAGCATAAATAACATCAGCGCAGCAACAATGACGATAATGTTGCTATAAAAAATTCTTTTAGTCTTATTGTACGACTGCACGTTACTCAGTGAAGAGCGTCAATTGATCTTCGGAACCAAAGCGATTATGGCGTTAAACTCTCCAATTTACTGCCTGGACCCCTGATACTACCTGGACCCCTGATCCTTGAAGGTCCATACTGCCTGGACCCCTGATCCTTGAAGGTCGATACTGCCTGGACCCCTGATACTACCTGGACCCCTGATACTACCTGGACCCCTGATACTACCTGGACCCCTGATACTACCTGGACCCCTGATACTACCTGGACCCCTGATACTGCCTGGACCCCTGATACTACCTGGACCCCTGATACTACCTGGACCCCTGATACTACCTGGACCCCTGATACTACCTGGACCCCTGATACTACCTGGACCCCTGATCCTTGAAGGTCCATACTGCCTGGACCCCTGATCCTTGAAGGTCCATACTGCCTGGACCCCTGATCCTTGAAGGTCCATACTGCCTGGACCCCTGATCCTTGAAGGTCCATACTGCCTGGACCCCTGATCCTTGAAGGTCCATACAATAAATACACAGGCGTGGACGGACTCAACCGTGACATAACTTGCAGTGCTTGGTTATGTATTTGAAAGTACCTTAGTTTCATATCACTAAGTTATTACATGAACAAAGACCAATACAAGATTAATTTCTAGTAGTTCTATTTACATTAATACACACTTTTCAACCTGAAAATATGTTTCGCAACTTTAATCTAACAATATTTTATCAATTGACAAAACATGAGACCAGACTAGACCAGACAGATGAGATGACATCACACCACACCACACCACACCACACCACACTTGACTAGACCAAAATTTGCAACCCGACCAATGAGACCAGACTAGCCCCTAAGTTGGAACCAGATCAACGAGACCAGACCAAACAAAACCGAAATTTGGAATCAGACTAATAATACCAGACCAGACTAGAACGGACTAAACCAGACCACGTTATAAAGTATGCCAACAGTATAATTATATAAATAACGTAAAACTGCCTAAGTTAAGCTGTCAACTGGCTATAGATAATGTAACAATGATTTGAATTCCCCAGATCACTATAGGTATACCCGATACAGCATTACCTATATTGTGGAAAAGGTAGTCGCTCTGGCGTTATATCAGATCATTCAGACGTTATAAAAAATTCCTAAATTCCTAAAGAAATCTGAGAACCGAACAATTTGCGTACATTGCCAATGCCTAGTTTACACAAACTTTTATTTTGACTTTAAACTATCCTGTCAAATCCATTAAAGCCTTTCGACAATTACATTTCAAGGGACTGAACAAAAAAAAAACTTGAAAACAGCGATTTATTGTGAATTCAGTTATTGAAATAATGTACCTGAAGGACCTGTGTCATGCAGCAAGTTATTACGTCTTACACGTTTTACTGTTAAATAAATACACTCCGATGCGAATGTGTAGATGTTTAAAAGGAACTAGCTAATATTAAAGTTAAGAGAATTATAGAGGGGTTTACATTGGCATCATGCCTTTTGAAAACATAAAAGTCTGTTATCAGTGATTCCATTAAACCAGTTAGTATACAAGGATATAAGAAAAAATGAAACATTATCATTGAATCAGACAAGTATATAGCTAAATCCTTTCTTTTTATCCTACGTCCGATCTGGGCAGACTAATTATGACAGTCTGGAACAAATTATCAAAATATGAAATTGTACTGTTTATAATTGTTGTGAAGAATCTGACTTTCAGCAACTTTCTTTTTCCACGCATCATACAAGTGTATGGCGCCGTGCATTAGTACTCTATTACACTATCAACCGATCCCCTTAAGAGGATATTTTTAAAATAATTTGAACAATAGTCACCTTATCTCTAAATTTGATTAAAAACATGTGCTCAAATAAAATCAAGGCTGAAAAGGATCGGTCCTTTAATGAAGCTTAAGTGACGTCATCTTTAGTACAGTCAATGGCAAACATCATTACTAAGTTCAGGACATTCATGCCGGTTGGGATGCAGGTTGCATTATGGGAAGAGGGAATTCCTACATTTAATGATGGTTTAATTGTTGACCCGTCATTAAGTCTTTATTAATCCTTAATTGGTTAATGGATGCTTAAATGACCTGTCCAACAACACATTTAAAATGATTCATAAACTAATCTATAATTACATATTTAATGAATCATTAAGGCTTGATAATACCTTAATAATGGTTTAATTAAATGAACGTTCGAAAAAACGGCCTCTGATTTCATATTGTTCAAAAGTTGTTATAAAGTTACCGGGGATGTTTTCCTGTCAAACGACATAACTTTATACCGGTACAGGCCTTGTGATGTGACAAATGACTACACTTCCTTTGCTCTTTCTGTAAGAGGAACCTGCCAGTTTTCTTTCAATATATCAAAACACTGATATACTTGGCTTTGCCGACTTTGTCAATACACGGGTCAATCCTTGGAATTGGATACGAGTCTGTTCCATTCACTTTTACTTGGCTCAATGATGTCATTGTCCAACATATATTGTATTTCATTCTTCAGGTGTTCTTCCTTTAGAAACGAGAGGATCCACCGGTGTGTTATGCATGTGATGCTCAATTCACAGTGGAGCATTTTTTAATAGAATGTTCCGATTTCAAGCACATTCGTGATAAATACTTTCGAGTCCCGGATATGAAAACCCTTTTCAGTTCCGTGGATTCGAAATCAATATTTAGCTACTTGAAAGAAATCGATCTATTTTATAGACTTTGATGTCTTTTACGTTACTCTCTTTGACGTTCTATTTATATTACAAAGTTCACATATTCTATTCGTACACATATATATACATGTATTACCATTTTTAAACAACTTTTTTATCATAATGATCTAAACATACAATACGAATGCTTTTAAAAATGACAAATTTTATCTGAGTTTAACTTTAAAAATAAAAACCGATAGTATATTGTTTGGCCCTAAATGACCCTAGTTGTCGATGGGCCGTAAAACATAAACAAACAATTCCTTTAGTGGATCGACACGTTACGGATGTTGTTTGACAGGTTTTGCATCGCGAACATCGACGTAGTGGTATACAACATCAGTTTTGCCTGGCGTATCCGAAAACAAATGTTTGTTCTCATGACTTAGTCCTTTCAGTTCGGTCCATTCTTTGTCCGAGAGATGGCACAGTTTTTCATCCAAATTCGTGAGCACATATGAATTCCGTAACTTTATAACACAGTTTACATATACATCTTGTACTCCACCACTTACCTCTCCTTGACTAACATCAGCTGCACCGTCACATTGATTCAGCTCTTTTTGAGTGGTTGCCAATCTTTCTTTTGCCATTGCCCATGCCCTTGTCAAGCTTTGTATACTCTAGAGATTCACTTTCAGATCGTCATCTAAAATTTTATCGTTAAGGATTTTCAGAGGGCCACGGACAGTGTGTCCAAACACAAGTTGCAAAGGTGCTACTGGGATTTTCTGATTTGGGTTTACCTACCACCTGACATGTATGGCATCACCTACAAAACTCAGCCACATCATGTTTCAACTTAGGCCAAAAGAACTAATCTAATATCCTATTATATGTTTTTGTCACACCTAAATGCCCTGCCATAGGTAAATCATGAGACAAATTCAGAATGTTGTTCCTATACCTTGGTGGGACAACTACATAACTGACAACACACCTGACCTATGGAAGTAACACATCGGGACTTTCTCAACCTCTTTCTCACTCAAAGCCCGATTACATAACAAAAAGATTTCATGATATTTTTCCTGCTCTGCTATAAGCTCCTCTTTAGTCAAAGATGATGTACTCATCATATCCACAACATAAGTATCCTTGCTAAGAACCCTATCAACATGAGAGCCAACAGGATCACTCAAAAGATCGCACTTGCCACCGATATCTTCTCGATCGTGAGCCATGAAAGTGTCATCTAACCCTGGAATTAAATGATTCTCAGTAAATGAATTTAATAGAGTAACATATTAAATTAGGTTATCAAATGTAACTTCATTGCGATTCGGTTCCTGTCATTAGTATGCCGGCTATTTGGTTCCCGTCATTAGTGTGTCCCAAAATTTGTAAAGGAGTTCTCTCCCTTCGTTCTTTACACTTCCGGTGATCAGCCCGACATTTACATAATTGAAAGTAATTTCAGGGAGTATTGAATTTGATTTTAGATGCCTATTTTCTTTCATCAGTAAGAAATAATGATCAGTTATTAAGGATGATTAGTTTATCTGCAAGTGTCGACAGTTTTTTTTTGGAAAAAATCGCAGTATTTGTAAGATGTTAACGGATTTTAATTTCCCCCCGATTTCACCGGCCATAATACCATGCCGGTTTTGAAAATCCGTTGAGTAACATTGAAAATACTGGTTCATCAAATCAAAATGTAATGGTTAGATAACTTTATAGTAATTCATACATTTATTGTTGTTATTTACCATCTTTAGAAGTAAATGTTATGTTTTGTTGTCTTATAGCATGGTCGATTCTCGTTCTTGGTGGGGCATCATCGGGATTCGATATAATCTGATATTATTTAGTGTAAACTCTGTTGTATAATAGATAACATAATATTTTAAGGCAATTTGTCTCATGTTGCTTCGTTTCCGTCGTTAATGATATTGTACACATGACAAGCGTGAGGGCCTCGAACACGGCTGTCTTGCTCAAGTCCCTAAAGTAAAATGTTTGTTAATTTGCGCTTTTAAAGAAAAGGGACAATAATGAGTGGCCCCTTTCTTATTTACGCTAATATTTCATCGAGTTAGCCATATGCTCACATCAGTCCTTTTGAGTTGTAGTATAATCCACAATGCCAAAAAGCAAAACAACTGCTAGACTCCCAGGTAGGAGGCCTTCACGGAGACCAGCCAGATTCACTCGGGATAACGAGACTGATGTTCAGGTGGAGGGGGAACAACCGAGGGAGCCCTCGCAGGCAGCCGGCAACTCTACATTGTCTGAGGAGACTCTAGATACCATCGTTGAGAGGGTGGCCGACCGCGTAACACCGCAACTCATACAGGCTATAAGCGCCACTAGGACTAGTACTGAAGGTAATGTAGATTCGCCACGGCGAGATTTTGACACAATTGACAATGTGGTTGGTGACTTCAGTCCTTCATTACACCAAGTGAATAGCTATGACAATGTGTTGGGTTTTAATGTGTCGGAATCTATCCGTCAAAAAATCCTTGATGGCCAATACATTGACCTCAGTCTGTTACTACACAATTCCGTAACACTAAATGACAATGAAAAGCAGATATCTTTTGTCAATGGTCAATTAGTTTTAAAGTCAAAGTCAAAGCAGCCGAAAATAGTTGACATTGATCAATGGTCAGATGCTTTTCTGACTTTTATATCTATTTTTATTACAAGTCACCAGGACGAGACACAGGGTCTTTTAAAGTATATGAATACTGTAAGGCTCGGAGCGAAACGGGTTGGTAATTTGGGGTGGAAATATTATGACGAGCAGTTTCGTTTAAGGAAAGCTTCTCGCCCGGAAATGCAATGGGGCCTCGTAGACCAAGAACTTTGGCTGCTATACATGTATTCATCTAGTCAATTCAATAACAAGGCTAGCTTTCAAAACTCTGGGCAGCAAAAAGCTCGTGAACTAAAATGTTACACCTTTAACTATGAAGGCAATTGTTCAAAGTTGCATTGTTCCTTTGCCCACAAATGTCTTAAATGTTCTGGTAATCATCCCCAAATCAAATGTAAGTTAAATGTTCCTAAACAAAGTTCTAATTTTAGATCCAGCATCTCCACAGCCAAGTCAACTTTCCCAGCACAAAGTACACCAAATGGACCCCCAAACCGAGTCACTGGCCCTAGGTCATACTCCAATCAATAGCATGCTTTTGAAAAGGTTTTTGAAGGACCATAAGGATAGGGATTTGGTTGCTGAGGTGGTTGATGGTTTTACTGAGGGGTTTCACTTACATTATGATGGTCCTAGAGAAAGCAAACATTGTCAGAATCTCAAGTCTTCACAGGATAACATTGATGCAACTTTTGAGAAAGTTTATAAAGAAATAAGGTTAGGAAGGATCGCTGGCCCCTTTATGACCTCTCCTATTCCAAACCTTAGGTTATCCCCTATTGGTTTAGTTCCAAAGAAAGATGGTACATGGCGCCTAATTCAACATTTGTCGTACCCTCATGGTTCAAGTGTTAATGATTTTATTGACAAAGATCAAGCTTCGGTTCATTATTCTCCTTTTGATAATATTTTGAAGGTCATCAGATCTTTAGGTACTGGGGCACTTCTTGGTAAGATGGACATTAAATCCGCCTTTAGACTTCTTCCAGTGCATCCCTCAGATTTAGATTTATTAGGTTTTAAGATAGGGGACAAGGTTTTTATTGATAAATGCTTACCAATGGGTTGCTCCATCTCTTGCTCACTTTTTGAAAAGTTTGCTTCACTCCTTCAATGGATAGTTTCTGATCGGTCAAAACTAGCTACACTGGACCACTACTTGGATGATTTTATTTTCGCTGGGGGTAGAAACTCTAGCAACTGTCAGGTATTAATGTCAACTTTTTCAGAAGTGTGTGCAGAAATAGGGGTACCTATAGCTGAGGATAAAACTGCTTTACCATCACAAGTTATGGTTTTTTTAGGTCTTGAATTGAACACTTTGGAAATGTCAGTTAAAATACCAAGTGATAAGTTAGCCGAGTTGAGAACTATGCTACTAGAATACTTGGGTAGAAAGAAAAGCACCCTGAGAGATCTGCAGGTTTTAGCGGGGAAACTTAATTTCTGTGCCAGAGCCATACCCCCTGCGAGGGCCTTTATTAGAAGATTGTATGATGTCATGTCAGGTGTGAAATGTCCCCATCACTTTATTAGAATTACAGCAGCTATTAAGGAAGATTTACAGACTTGGTTATGCTTCCTTGATTGCTTCAATGGGTACTGTGGTATCGCAGAAGTTGACTGGGTAAACGATTGGGAATTACAATTATTCACTGACAGTGCAGGGGGTGATAAGGGCAGAGGTGGTGCAGCTTTCTTTTCACCTTCATGGGCTTTCATTGAATGGCCTGCTCATTGGGTGTGCTCTGAGGTGATTAGAGATATCACATTTTTAGAATTGGTTCCCATTGCCATGGCTATCTTTATGTGGGCATCAAATTTTCAGAATAAGAAGATTGTACTGCATACAGACAATGAAGGGTTGGTGGCTATTTTAAACAGGAAGTCGTCAAAATCTATTAGAGTAATGAACTTGTTGAGGCCTTTGTTGTTAAAGGCGATGCTTCACAATATACAGTTTAAAGCTAGGCACATTCCCGGTGTTCACAATCGTATTGCTGATGCTATCTCTCGGCAGAAATGGGACAGTTTTCAGCAGCTAGCTCCAGACGCAGAGAGTCAACCAACCCCAATCCCAGAGTCTTTTCTACAGCTGCTTTGCAACATGAATCTGAGCGGTTGTTGAATAGTTCCATTGCCCAGTCGTCCAGGAGAGTTTATGTTAATGGTTTAAATCACTTTGAGGGCTTTAGGAAGCAGTATGGCTTAGAGTTAACCTGGCCACCATCACTGTTACATGTAACAAATTTCATAGCTCACTTATCCAAGCTGGAGTTGTCCCCCAGTACAGCAAAAGCATATATCTCGGGCATCAGTTTTAAGTGTAAAGTAGGGGGGAACGAAGATATTACCCAATGTTTCATTGTCAGAAAAATGCTTGCAGGGTTTAATAGAAGTAAAGCCAGAAAGGATACTCGTTTACCAATTACTTCTCAATTACTGTCAAAGTTAGTCAATATCCTACCAGTTGTCTGTAAATCTGGCTATGAGGCTAGGGCATTTGCGGCAGCTTTTTCTCTGGCTTTTCATGCATTTTTGCGTATCGGGGAGTTGGTGTCTCCAACTTCCAGTGGAAGTCCGAGTCCGCATGTGTTATGTAGTTCTAATGTTCGCCTCGTTAACTCCAATACAGCACTTGAATTGAAGTTAGTTTCTTCAAAAACTGATCAGCTTGGTAGGGGCACCATTTTAATGCTTCCAGCAACAAATGCTAGTTCATGCCCAGTTCAGCTTATAAAGATTTTTCTTAAGGTTAGGCCAGATTCAGTCGGCCCACTTTTTTGCCATTATGGGGGTTTACCTATTACCCGCTTTCAATTTCTCTCTGTGTTGAGGAAAGCCTTGAAGGCCATTGGTGTGGGGGGTTCGGATTACAATACTCACTCTTTCAGGGTTGGGGCTGCAACTACAGCTTCCATGAGGGGATTCTCTGACACTCAAATCATGGAAATGGGTAGATGGGAGTCAAAAGCTTACACGGGCTATATTAGGATACCCACTTCTCGTTTTAGTTTGTAGTTTTTAAATGCATTCTGCATTTTGTAAGTTTTTGTATCATATGTTACACAAAGCTGACTTTCAGCTTAAGTTTTCAGCGGTTCCAGTTAGTATTTGGTTAGTGGGATCATCCATCATAAAGAGAGCCTTTGTACACGCGAGAAGTTCTCACGAGGGGATTGATTTGTCTCTTGGACGTCACCTGGCTAACATTTGGTGGCAAGGTAAGGGAGGAATGAAGATTGCTGAGATTCCCAGAAAAATCAAGCAAATGTTGACTCTTGACGACCCTCCTCAGATTTTAGTGGTGCATTGTGGCGGTAACGATATAGGTTTAACCACTTCTTGTGTATTGCGTCACAGAATATTGGCTATTTTAAAAAACATTTACACATTGCTCCCTTGTACCAAAGTGGTTTGGTCCCAAATTCTTCCTCGTCTGTCGTGGAGAAATGAACGTTGCTCTCTGGCATGTGAAAAGATAAGATGTCGAGTTAATAGCCAAATTGGGGCTGCTGTAATACGTGCTGGGGGATGGTATTTCAGATACCCTGAAATATCTGCTACCACACCAGATTTATTTTTACAGGACGGGGTTCATCTAAACAGCCTAGGTAATGAGCTATTTTTATTTCGTATACAACAAGGGTTACAGAGAATGTTGTTGGACAAATTACAGCCGAGCGCTTCCCCTGATTTTCCAGAATGTGGCCCTTGGTTGATTTTTTAACTGCATTGTAAGGTGGCAGATGCATCGGGGTTTGATTGACTAAATTTATCAGTAATGTTTTGTTTGCAGCTATCTGCTGGTTGCCATACTCGCCCTAATCTAGGGTCGGTAACTAAGCTTTGTGACTAATCTGGTCAATTTGATTTTGGTGACTAATCTGGTCACGCTGACTAATCTGGTCAATCTTGCTTCTGTGACTAATCTGGTCACTACGACTAATCTGGTCATTTTGTTTTATTGTGACTAATCTGGTCACACTGACTAATCTGGTCAACCTTTTAATTTGTGACTAATCTGGTCAACATTTATTTGTGACTAATCTGGTCATTATGTCTGTTCTAGTCTTTTAGTTAGTTATGGCTAATCTGGGCCCTATAATTCATCTGGTGATTGTGATTAATTTGATCACAGCTTAATATTGGTACTCCTAGAATTTTAATTTGTATGTATTTGTTAGATATAAAACATGTCATTCATTCTTATTTAATCGTCATTTTGGTCATGGCTTCTCATTCCCCAGTTGTTGGGTGTTCCTACCGTCACTGTGGTGGCGGTGCCTGGTCTCTGCCTTCAGTTTCTTCAGTCTTGCTTACCAGGCATTTGGCGGAATTTTAGGAACACCTCAAATGTTTCCAATAGACTTTGGATTTTTCCTGACTAGCAACAGGTGAATGATCAATTTAATGTTGCACATATATATTTCTTTATTAATGCTACTACCCATATCAAGGGCTTCTGTTCCCAGAGCTCTCGAGGGTTTTTGGATCATAGTAAATCCATTTGGATAATTTTGCTATTACCCATATCATGGGCTTCTGCTCCCAGAGTTCATGAGGGTTATTGGAAGCCATGACCTTTATAGGCCAATTAAAAGTATTAAATTATTTGATGTCGTTTGTTATTCTTTTACTATTTGATAAATGAATTTAATAGAGTAACATATTAAATTAGGTTATCAAATGTAACTTCATTGCGATTCGGTTCCTGTCATTAGTATGCCGGCTATTTGGTTCCCGTCATTAGTGTGTCCCAAAATTTGTAAAGGAGTTCTCTCCCTTCGTTCTTTACACTTCCGGTGATCAGCCCGACATTTACATAATTGAAAGTAATTTCAGGGAGTATTGAATTTGATTCCCACCCTCCCTCCCATATTAAATATGTTTTGAATTTAAGTGTTACAGAGTACTGCTGTTGTTCTGTTTGTTTTTGCAGTGTCGCAGTCCTCTATGATTCTTCAATCGTCATGGCTTCCTTCCTTACCAGTGCCGAATTGGTAAGCGGAATTTTAGGAACACCTCAAATGTTTCCAATAGACTTTGGATTTTTCCTGACTAGCAACAGGTGAATGATCAATTTAATGTTGCACATATATATTTCTTTATTAATGCTACTACCCATATCAAGGGCTTCTGTTCCCAGAGCTCTCGAGGGTTTTTGGATCATAGTAAATCCATTTGGATAATTTTGCTATTACCCATATCATGGGCTTCTGCTCCCAGAGTTCATGAGGGTTATTGGAAGCCATGACCTTTATAGGCCAATTAAAAGTATTAAATTATTTGATGTCGTTTGTTATTCTTTTACTATTTGATAACAGCATGTTCGGAAACATTTCTACTCATTGAAAGATTAACAGCACATGAAGGGAATATACTAGGAATTTCCTTTTCAATAGTCTCAACGCTTCCTTTCTTATTAGAAGTAATGGACACTAAGGGAGCAAAGCCATTGCCTAGAATGAGCGACATACCCTCTATAGGCCGTATCACGGTTATTATCCCCCTTGTGTACCGCCAGAGGGCAGTACGTCTCGCATTACTTCCGGATAGTTCAGTAAACAATGGCGGACCGTAGCAACAGTATAAACAAAGAGAATGAAGACGTGAACCTGCAGACAATTGATTGGCTTACTGTTCAAGAATTGAAGAGTTTTTTGCGCCAGCATGACCAGCCAGTTAGTGGACGATCAACTGAATTAAAGGAACGTGCGAAAGGTGTGTTGAAACTTGGTATCAGACGGAAAGATATACTACAACGGGAAGATGAAAGACAATCCACTCTCTACCAAGCCCGTAAGTTCGTGTCCCCTCTTGGCGAAATTTTACCCCACCCATCCACATTGAAGAACTGGACCGACAATGTTAGGCAGATACCTGTGTTTCTAGAAGATGCCTTATATAATTACCTTGTTCTGAACAGACAGCGGACGTTTGATAATGCTCCAATGGGTGCTGTTAAACAACTTAAAGCAAAGGTGACAGGTGGTCCAAAGTTTTAATATTTCTTAACTACTGCAAGTTATTTTATAAAATATTTCTTTTGTATGATTATCCGAGGTATCTTTCTAGTCAAAGTCAAATAAATTGTGATTGTCAGATAACAGGTTCTGAATGATATTGATATGCTTTATTTCTGTACTGTATTTATATACAACCACAATGTATAAATGTATAATGATTGACATATTATGAACACTTATCTTTTGGTCTGTCATATTTTCTTTATATCAATCTAATACCAAATACATAATTTGTATGCTTTATTTATGTTATTTGTTGTATACATGTAGCGACAATAACTAGTTTGATTTGATTTGATTTGAAAGGTCTTCTATGAAGATAGCCATGTTCACCATATACGATACAGCCCTATCACAGACCTCTGTTCTCACTGCTATGTATCATGTAAAGTGGTACCATCCATGCCAACGGCAGATGTGAACAAGTCTCCTGACTACAGTGTTTGGATATGTATATCGAAGCAGACTGGACAAGTGCATGCAGCAGATTGTAACTGTCCTGCAGGGTGAGTGTATTTAGAATGTATAAAATATAGTCTATTATATTTTCATGACACACTGTACATTGTATATACTGGGTAAGCAATATACATTTGCATGTTATGTAAAAATATGTTGATGATAATTAGTATACTGAGTGTACATGTGCATGTAGTTAAACTAAATGTGTGCAAAATATACATATCTGCAGTGTACAGTAATACAGTGTATATATCTGTAGTTGTATTGATAACAATGCATGAACTGACAAGTGTTCGAAACTAGGACCTCCAAACACTAGTCAGATGCTTTTTTTCTTTTCGAAGAGAAAAATCATTTCATTTATCTCATCAATAGGGCCCCAGGGGTTAGGTCCTCTATCATTCCTCACAATTTATAAAAAAAATATTGATATTTGTATTTTATACACTCTTTTACATTAATTATTGCATTGAACTACCTGGTTGCTGATGATCGACCGGGTGCAGTTCCGCCACATATGTATCCTAATTTTATATATGTAATCATGATTATTGATTTATGATCAGTGTTGATCATAAAAGATACTGATATATCTGATTATATATATATGCATAGTTGATCTCAACATACATGTATATGAATTAATCTATTGTATATTATAAGTTGGGAAATTTTATATGTACCATATATGAAGAATGTCAAGTATTAATATAAAAAAGGGTTAATGTTAATACAGTTTTTTTCTTGTATTATTTGCAGAAATGGAGAATCGTGCAACCATGTGGCAGGTCTTCTATATGGCTTAGTTGACATCACAGAGAAGAAGCAGTCTGGGGAATTAGCGCCAACCGCTGAACCCTGTAAATGGAGCCAGCCAAAAAAGAGGAAATTGTCCCCCAAAAAGGCAGAACAGATGAAATTTCGAAAATGCACAAATACTGGTATGTATATGTATTAAATAGTGTGTTGGGAATTGATAGATCAATGTTTAACATAATGAAATTTTAAAAGTAATGGATTTGTTTTTTTTATTTGGATGACAGAGAGCTTGAGTGTACTACTGTATATGCACTAGAAAATAGCAAGTGACCTGGTGTCTACCCAAGTTGGAAAATATAACTTCTAATTTGACCTCTAACCTTAATGACTAGAACAAAATCTTGTTTAGGGCATCAAGACTAAACAAATTGCTTTTGTCAATTTTCCTAATTTATACACATACTTTCAACAAGAATGAACTGCAGGTTCATGACTATTACTTGCTCTACATTCTTTAAGGGGTCATGCTGGCTAAGTAGTTAAGGTGTCCCTACATTATTTCATTAGCCCTCTGCCTCTGTCGCAACTTTGAAACTCATGTGGGGCAGTACCAGATACTGACCATAGGTTGATTGGTTTTCTCTCGGCACTCTGGCTTTCCCTTAAATATATAAAAAAAAACTTGCATGTCCTTTAATGACCCTGGTTGTGTAGAAAGTTAAACAAAAATAAACCAAATAAATTCTGATCCTTATCAATCTTATATCATTATTTACAGGTAATGCTGATAAATCAGACTACACATCATTCCGACCATCTGGAGTTCAGCCACCATTGGATAGGGATTCGTTCCTAGCAGAGATGAAGGAAGTCTTGCCAAATGCAGGGTACACGAAGCTGTTTCCAAAACAGAAAGCTCCAGAACATGTCTTACAAGAGTGTTGTTTACCAGAACCAAAATTTAATTTTCATGATAGTGTGGACTTGTCTTCAAGTGCTTGTCAGATTGAGTTTGATAACTATGTACAGGATTTGATAGACAATAGTGCATGTACAGATACTATTGAGGGATTGACCAAAGGACAGAGTAAAAATGATGTCTGGCTGAAAGCAAGAATAGGGCGGATCACAGCATCGCGTTTCGGGGTAGTGTGTCGCAGGAAACAAGATGTAAATCCAAACAGTCTGGTAAAATCTGTAATGGGTTATTACTCTGATAAAACCAACGATGGAATGGAATGGGGGATTAATCATGAAAGAACAGCCAATCTGGAATATATTCAGAAGATGAGAAGCAATGGTCATAGCTCAATAACTGTGCAAGAGAGTGGACTGTGTGTTATGGTAGATCAGCCATATATAGGTGCTAGTCCTGATGGTTTTGTTTCATGTGGTGACTGTGAAGACAGTGAAGGACTTCTGGAAATCAAACGTCCTTTCAAATATCGAGACTTTTCTCCAAAACATGCTGCTACACATAAAGATTTCTGTTGTGTCCCCAACATGAATGGCCAATTAACATTGAAGAAGTTCCACCCATTTTTTTATCAGGTACAAGGGCAGATGGCAGTGACCAAAAGAAAGTGGTGCGACTTCGTGATTTGGACACGGAAGGGAATCTCCATTGAAAGGATTTCTTTTGATCTTCCTTTGTGGAAAGAAGAGCTATTGCCAAAACTTTCAACCTTTTTCAGAGACTATATAGTGCCAGAACTCTTTAGTCGCAGACTTCAACGCAAAATGTAATTAATTGAAACTGTGCTACAATTACTTAATTTTGGACATCTTTCACTTGTCATGGTGTTATAATGTGAACATCAATTCGTCATTGTATATGATCAGTGTTCTCCCTATGCTGTCGTATAATAACATTGTGCAATCAACCTTATCCAAGATCCCGCAATACTACATTGTATATAATGTTTATGTTTACCTGAGGCTGAGTGATGGAAAATTTTAATTTCAGTGATGAATCAGAATCAGTTGAAATTTAATCATGAAGTGATGATCAGATGTAAAGTAGTTATAACTAGTGTCAACTATATAATAATTTTGTACACGATACAATCAAGATTCTGTAAAAACTATCATCTATTAGTATTAAGTTGGTTTTTTTTGTACTGACAATATTGGCATTAATTTGTACTATTAGTACATAGCTGTTTCTTCTGAACTTGGTGCCTTTTTCTGATTTGTACAACATTGCAATACTTATGACATATATGTATGTATCACAATCAATTTGACATCAATATGTGATTACCTTTTCATAAGAGCTCAATTTCATTTAATGTATCATAGGGAGGCTCTTTGCATTGATTGTACCAACATTGTGTTTACATATGAACTTCAAAAGTCATGAAATGAAAACAATAAAAGCTAAATGTTTTCTTTAAACTGAATATGATTTATTTCATCAATGTCATTAAAGCAAGAACATTAGACTGTTCAGGGCCGCCAACAAGGATTCATTTGCTGAAGTTTACATGATTAATTAAGGGTGATCATATCATGTGTCACTTTCACAAATATCAAGACTCATCACACCTGGGCAAGTAGTGGATGGAAATCCTATCCAGGATCATCTGCAATAACATAACATTTAACACTTTAATGAATCTTAGTATTCCTGAAATAGAAATGTTTAAGATTAAAACTTGAACTTAACCAACTCATTAGCAAGAAGATTGTCTTAATTAATTTTAATCTGATATACTTCCAGATAGTTCAGCCTTGACCTATATATTCAAGGCCATCATTGTTAACTTTGAAGTAGATTTCAGATGATTTATTCACAGTTATTTCTCATATGATAATGAAATTAGAAATTAATGTACAGTATCTGATGATCAGATCACAATCAAGATTTACACATGTATGAAGGTGTCATAAACTTTGAAGCACAAGTTGTTTGAACCCGGCTCTCCAGCGTACTGTAAAATAAGACATGTACACTTTCACATGTATGCAGATCTAGTAAATACATGGTAGTTCTGAACATAACTTTCATATTCTGTATATATTACATCAGAAGTACATATATATATACAAAAAAAAACACAATTTCTCAAAAGTGCTAATTATAAGGATTACTATTGATAAATATATATCATCCAAAGATTGAACTTGATTTAACACCTATTACTTGCATCTTATGGTTATGTGTTCTTCTGATGACTCAGCATGTACTCAAAACACAAATTATCCACCCTTATGATTTAAAATTATTTAAATATCATAGTTGGATTTGAACTTGATGACTATATTATATCATGCATTGATATTGAGAAATTATACAACACAACTGTCCAGAAAATTGTTCTGTATCAACAAGTAATAAGAGTAAAAGTTATAGTTATCCGCGAATCAGAGGGGGATACAGTATTGTCAGTGCTGTACAGATCTTAAAAACATTTGAAGCTGTATCTGCAGAGCTGATAGGCATTACACCGTTCAGTATACGAAAGAGTTTGATACGTTGCATCTGTCGCTCAACATGAATACGAAGATTTGCGATTCGTCGGGTTGTTTCCACCTCCCTCCTGGAGAATTTTCTATGTTTCCTCTTGAATGGTGGTATGATCAGTTGGATGTTCTTAGGAGTAGTCATGTCTGATATAAGAAATCCTTTGTCCACCATGATTGCATCACCATCATCACACATATCTACCACTCCAGACTTCTCTGTAATCTTTTTGTCTGAGATGCTGCCAGCATAACAAGATGTCACCAAACTAGGCACTCCAGCTGGTGTGATGCCTACCAAAACCTTCCAGGTCATATGAGACTTATAGTTTGAATACAGCAGTGACTTAGCTCTGGTAGATTCTGGTGTCTCTGTCCGTATCTCGGTACAGTCCAGTATAACACGTGTATTTGGATATCGTCTCCTAAATGTGGCTGGCATGTTACTTTGGACTGCTTCCTTACTTGGCCAAAACATAAGCAAAGGAACCAGATCCTGAGCCAAAAATTGCACCCACGTTCGCCAAATGTTGCAGCAAGTTGTCACACTGATACAAAATCTTCTGGCTAGGTCCTCCAACAACAAACCAAGTCGTAATCTCATCATCACTAGGAGAAATTCATCTTCAATTCTCAGTTTCCTTTTTGGTCCGGGTTTCTGTTTTCCACTTCTCTGATACCTTTTCTCGCCAGCTGAATGGTTGCCCCTCCAGTAAGACATGTTGTTTGCGCGGGTTTTTAGACGGCTCAAAATCATAATGAGAGCAGGAAAGGATGGGAGTCCAGTGTAAAACATCACATCATCATCATTGTTTTTGATGTCCTCAATAGTTATGTCTGGTAATTTGCACTGAATTCCTACATCAACAGTGTTTTGTTTTGTCTCTTCTTCTGAAGGGTGTGGAAGACAGCAGAGTTCTTCAAACTCCTCCCTTGACAGTATCACAACATCATCTGTTTGCTCAGACTTATTAGTCTGGGAACACACATGGTTCTCTGAAATTACTCCTGCATAGTCATGCATAAACACTGAGGTCTCCAGAAAAGAAATGTTGGCATGGAGAGAGCTCTGCAGAACACCATCTTCATTCTCTCCAGAAGAATTATCATCTTCCCCTTTTAAAATTATGTGTGGTGTGCACAGGGAATCAGAAATCTGAAAAAGAAAAATTAAGATGTCAAAACACAATTCTAAAAAAAAAAAAAAAAAAAGCTAGGGTAATTAGATTTTTTTTAAATGCACAGAAGAATGAAAAAACATAGTTTCATAAATCTTATCAATATGTCAATTGGATTATACAAAATATATGGCCGTTATATTTTTATCGAAAACAAATGCTGTTTGATGATACAGCACGTGTACATGTATTAAATATGTGCATCCATAAAGAAAGTCACGTGTATGATGTGAGTTAATATAAAAAAAAACCTGGCATTTACCTATTTATTATCACAAGCTGTGACCGTAACGCACATTTATTTGAAAAACAACAACAATATAAAAAAAATAAACGTAATGGACCATACACATGCTCTTTAAACGATCATTTTGTCAATGAATTTACAAAACCATTGCGGATTCCACATGTCATTATACTAATTCGAGATATTTACCTTGGATGTTTTGAAGGTTTTTTGAGGGAAAACACTCGGGATCGGATATTCTGCAGACGGACCACCTATCCCAACAAAATGTTCACTACACAAACGAGTGGTGTTTTTTAATGTAAAGTTCTTCCTAAAACACTTAACCCGTTGCTCCCAGGCTCTTGAAATCTTGCTGTCCACAGGAAATCGATGCAGTGATACCTTCCTGTTGTCAATTAATTTTCCGCTGTAGTTTGAGCAACCTGTTACACAACAATAAATCTTCCCCATAGCTGTTTACATTTTTGCATTTGACAACTATCCGGTAAACTATCCGGAAGCGACATGACATTCCGCACCTGCGCACATAGGGCGAAAAACGTTACAGGGGAGAAAACTCTTGGATAACCGTGAAACGGACTATAGGAAGTTCTGTTCTAACACCAACAGTTACAGGCCCAGTAACCAAGTCTATCTTACGATAAACACAATGAAGAGGCACATTAACATCACAGAATTTTACACTCTAAAGCAGAACACTTACAGCACAAGAAATCTTCTGACAAAAGCACTACGCCATCGAATAACAAAGAATTAGAAGGTCAAGTATTACGTAAAATCGTAATGAGTTTCAAGTTGGCAGTATCACTAAATGAACAAATGAAACAAAACCTTCAGAATCGAAGGGAGAGCACTTCTCCAATACACTATCAGACTCTGAGCTCTAAACCTCAATATACAGTTTAGGTTCTTCCACGATATCACTAAGTTCCTGACTAGGCTTTGACATAGCTGACATAGAAGAACTGACTGCTTTTGTCTTTGCTCCCTGCGCTGAAGGAAATAACATTGAGACGTTACATGTCTTACTTTCTTGCAGTAATCACAAACAGGACAAGGAGACCCCGCACCTAGCCTTAATCTGGTTTGGAATTAAACCTAGCCTTATAACCTACAAATGTACTTCAGGTTATCATTTGAAGGGACACTAAAGGTTGGGTTCATAGACTGATTAAATTAACCAGTACCTGTGGTACTGTAATTCCCTTGAGAATTCGTTTCATTCAATAAATGAGACTTTGTGGGTGAAAGCGTAATCATCAGCCCTTATAGCCGCTTCACTCAGTGGCTCGACTTTTCTCTCATCTAAATAAGTTTTGATATTACCATGGATACAACATTTGGACTCTGCTATTAACAATAATTGCCCCAGTTTGTCAAAATCGTTTTCAATTTCTTCAGAATCACACAAGCTAATGAACAATTGTTCTTTCTCTCGGGTAAATTCTCCATGAGTTTATTCATCTTTCTTTTTGGAATTTCTACAAGCTCATAAGCTTTTGAATGAAATATTTTTCAACTTCTTTTACCTGAAAGGGGAGAACTAAGCGAACATTTCTACCAATATCAAAACCTGTTTCAATTTGATAAAAACATTTCTCTAAGGGTGATCTCCCTTTAATCACTATTCCATATAACTCTCAGTATCGTTAATAAGACGAACCATCGTACTGTACCTTTACTTTACTTTGTCAATAAGACGAACTCTCGTACCTTTACATGACTTTGTCAATAAGACGAACTCTCGTATCTTTACATGACTGTCAATAAGACGAACTCTCGTATCTTTACAAGACTTTGTCAATAAGACGAACTCTCGTATCTTTACATGACTGTCAATAAGACGAACTCTCGTACCTTTACATGACTTTGTCAATAAGACGAACTCTCGTATCTTTACATGACTTTGTCAATAAGACGAACTCTCGTATCTTTACATGACTTTGTCAATAAGACGAACTCTCGTGTCTTTACATGACTTTGTCAATAAGACGAACTCTCGTGTCTTTACATGACTTTGTCAATAAGACGAACTCTCGTATCTTTACATGACTGTCAATAAGACGAACTCTAAGGTCTGTCGATGAGACAAACTCGCAGTACTGTTTTAATACTTTCTTAACAAGACGCACACGCATACATGTCGCACGCACGGGAGGCCGTCCTTAAATGACCTTAGCTGTTAATAGGACGTTAAATAAAATAAACCTTAACCAAACCTTTATTTTAACGTCAAAATAGCAAAAGACAAAGGATGGGCATGAAGCCAGAAATGTTGCTGTATGTAATGACCTTTACTAGTGATGGACGTTACTTTCTCGGAGACTATATGAATGAGGTGATAATTTATTTCACAATTTCAAAACTATTTCTGTAAGGTATCATTACCACCTTTTACTGTTCCGTGACAAACGACAGGTGAGAATACGATCAATACATTGCCATAGATTTACTGTCGCTACCATTGCTAACAAACTACCAATGTAACCACGCACCATTGACAAAACATGTAATAACGAGAAACTATTCAGTCATTATCATCAGGAATCGCTTTACAATGAGAAATATAGGAAGAAACCACAAAACATTGTTATAATGCCACCACTTACACACCACAATGTTCTAGCATACCACCATTTACACACCGCTATGTTCTAACATGCCACCAATTACATGCCGCAATTTTCTAGTATGCCACCATTTATACGCCACAATGTTCTAGCATGCCACCATTTACACGCCACAATGTTCTAACATGCCACCATTTACACGCCACAATGTTCTAGTATGCCACCAGTTACACGCCACAATCTTCTAGTATGCCACCATTTACACGCCACAATCTTCTAGTATGCCACCATTTACACACCACAATGTTCTAGCATGCCACCATTTATACGCCACAATGTTCTAGCATGCCACCATTTATACGCCACAATGTTCTAACATGCCACCATTTATACGCCACAATGTTCTAGCATGCCACCATTTACACGCCACAATGTTCTAACATGCCACCATTTACACGCCACAATGTTCTAGTATGCCACCATTTATACGCCACAATGTTCTAGCATGCCACCATTTACACGCCACAATGTTCTAACATGCCACCATTTACACGCCACAATCTTCTAGTATGCCACCAGTTACACGCCACAATCTTCTAGTATGCCACCATTTACACGCCACAATCTTCTAGTATGCCACCATTTACACACCACAATGTTCTAGCATGCCACCATTTATACGCCACAATGTTCTAGCATGCCACCATTTATACGCCACAATGTTCTAACATGCCACCATTTATACGCCACAATGTTCTAGCATGCCACCATTTACACGCCACAATGTTCTAACATGCCACCATTTACACGCCACAATGTTCTAGTATGCCACCAGTTACACGCCACAATCTTCTAGTATGCCACCATTTACACGCCACAATCTTCTAGTATGCCACCATTTACACACCACAATGTTCTAGCATGCCACCATTTACACGTCACAATGTTCTAGCATGCCACCATTTATACGCCAAAATGTTCTAGCATGCCACCATTTACAGGCCGCAATGTTGTAGCATGCCACCATTTACACGCTGCAATGTTGTAGCATGCCGCCATTTATACGCCACAATGTTCTAGCATGCCACCATTTACAGGCCGCAATGTTCTAGGATTCCACTATTAACACGTCGTAATGTTCTAGTATGCCACCATTTACACGCCGCAATGTTCTAACATGCCTACGCTTACATGCCGCAATGTTCTAGTATGCCACCATTTATATGCCACAATGTTCTAACATGCCACCATTTACATACCACAATGTTCTAACATGCCATCATTTATACGCCACAATATTCTAGCATGCCACCATTTACACGCCACAATGTTCTAGTATGCCACCATTTATATGCCACAATGTTCTAACATGCCACCATTTACATACCACAATGTTCTAACATGCCATCATTTATACGCCACAATATTCTAGCATGCCACCATTTACACGCCACAATGTTCTAGCATGCCACCATTTACACGCCGCAATGTTCTAAAATGCCACCATTTATACGCCACAATGTTCTAGTATGCCACCATTTACATGCCGCAATTTTCTAGTATGCCACTATTTACACCTGTACATGCGGGAATGTTCTAACATTCCTACATTTATATGCCGCAATGTTCTACTTTGCCACCATGTATACGTCACAATGTTCTAGTATGCCACCATTTACATGCCACAATGTTCTAACATGCCACCATTTAGATGCCACAATGTTCTAGCATGCCACCATTTATACGCCACAATGTTCTAGCATTCCACCATTTATACGTCACAATGTTCTAACATGCCACCATTTACACGCCACAATGTTCTAGCATGCCACCATTTATACGCCACAATGTTCTAACATGCCTACATTTACATGCCACAATGTTCTAGTATGCCACCATTTATACGTCACAATGTTCTAACATGCCACCATTTACATACCGCAATGTTCTAGTATGCCACCATTTACATGCCACAATGTTCTAGCATGCGACCATTTATACGCCACAATGTTCTAGCATGCCACCATTTATATGTCATAATGTTCTAGCATGCCACCATTTACACGGCACAATGTTCTAGCATGCCACCATTTATACGCCACAATTTTCTAACATGCCACCATTTATACGTCACAATGTTCTATCATGCCACCATTTACACGCCACAATGTTCTAACATGCCACCATTTACATGCCACAATGTTCTAGCATGCCACCATTTACACGCCACAATGTTCTAACATGCCACCATTTATACGCCGAAATGTTCTAGCATGCCACCATTTACACGTCACAATGTTCTAGTATGCCACCATTTACATGCCGCAATTTTCTAATATGCCACTTTTTACACCTGTACATGCCGCAATGTTCTAACATGCCTACATTTACATGCCGCAATGTTCTAACATGCCACCATTTACACGCCACAATGTTCTAACATGCCACCATTTACATGCCACAATGTTCTACCATGCCACCATTTACACACCACAATATTCTAACATGCCACCATTTATACGTCACAATGTTCTAGCATGCCACCATTAACACGTCACAATGTTATAACATGCCACCATTTATACGTCACAATGTTCTAACATGCCACCATTTATACGTCACAATGTTCTAGCATGCCACCATTAACACGTCACAATGTTATAACATGCCACCATTTATACACCACAATGTTCTAACATGCCACCATTTACACCTCGCAATGTTCTAACATGCCACCATGTACACACCACAATGTTCAAACATGCCACCATTTACATGCCACAATTTTCGGGAGAAAAACTGCGCCTCGGTGTACCTGTACGGGAATGTTTATAGTCGGTCGAAATACATGTCGTTAAATCAAGGTTTAATGTATCTCTCAATATTGATATGCTAGCGAAATGATTGATTGATGTTTGGTCCTTATCACTGTCAGTTCCCAAAATGTTGTTATAGTTCTGGAGAAAAATAACTAGCATACAGAACAGGTATCGTACAATAAACAAACAAGTGAATAAAGAGAGCAAACATATGGTTCAGTACCCTACTACAATCAACAGAAATTGATGTCCGACAATAATATAAGATTTATATATTAACATCAACATAATACATTGTGTATAGGACTTTATTTAGTACAGGTATGTATGTTATTTAAGCGGTACGTTGATATAGTCAGTGTACTGACCACGTTTTGTCTGTATAAAGTTGGTATCAAATCAGAATTGGACTACAGACAATGGATGTTAAGGCAATCTTACTACCAGAGCCTATACGCCATGCATACGTTAATGGTCTGTTAAGTATAAGTCAATGTCAAATGTCTATCATTATCATTGCGAGTACAAAGAAACGGATTTAATGACTCGATATGCATTTTCTGTAGAAATAAGCCATCGTTGTGACCGAATTTTATGATGGAAGAGAAACAAACGTAAACACCATATCTTTATGAAGAATGGTTTTGTGAAGGTATTTTAATTATAAATGCCCTTGTAAAAGACCATACTTCTTGTACGCTATATACTTTAAATGAATTAATTCAAAAATTTGCTGTAAATACAGATTATGTTACTGATCAAGGAATTATCACAGTAGATAATTGATAGATACATCAATAAGTTACCTATATATTCCAATACCTATGGAAATATGTTTAAGGCATAAGAAAGGAACAAAAGACTTTAACAATATTTTATGTAAAAACAATATTGTATCTACAGGAGGAAGCAAATGTAATGAAATGTTTGAAATAGACGATGATACTTGGAAACGAATATATATAGCAACTTTTTCACAGACTAAACATACAACATTATAGTGGCTACAATATAGAATAAACCATTATATCTGAACAACTAATTCTTGTCTTTTTAGAGTTGGACTTGTTGATAGTCCATACTGTTTTCGGTGTAAAACCGAAACCGAAACAATAATTCATACAATATGGGAGTGTTCAAAAACCCAAGAATTTATACAAAGTTTTGATAACCTACTCATTCCATTTGCCTTCAATAAAGAAACTTTCATTTTTGGCTTTTCTAACCCAAATCAGATCAATAGCAAGGTAAATATTATGATACTATTAATCATGAAACAATATATTTATTCATCAAGATGTTTAGAAATTGACTTATCCCTTAATGCCTTAATTTATCAGATCAGAGAAAGTTACAATATCCAAAAATATACTGCCATTGGTAAAGGTGTTATATTTTTACAGAAACTAAATGATGACTGGAATAAATGGGCTAGATTACTTGAATATACATATTTTTTTGTTTTCTCTGCATTATATCAGATTGAAAATTAATTTAACAAATCCTGATGATCTCTGACTAGTAAATTACAATAATTTTGTGATCTTTTATGGGATTTTTTTTTCACAATGCTGGGGCAACCCTCACCCTCTCCCTCCCTTCAAATCCAGACACCGCTTTCTCCTCTTTTCTTTTCTGTCCTATCTCTTCCCTTTCTTTCAGACAATGTAGATACAGTGCTAAAGGCAAAGTTGATCCATTTATCAATAGATGTACATGATAATATATAAAACAATTACTTTACTGTATCAAATATAAGTGAAAGGAAAATAAAAACTACAATTATTTATATGTAATAATAATGTATAAGTAAAAATAACTACTTGGAATACAGAACAACAAACACCTTAGTTTTATCTCCAGTAAACTGGTAGTATGATCAAGGGTACAGATATTGGTGTATCAGTTTTTTAAAAAATGAGATGTATGGATGAATGTGATGGTGAGCATTTGAAGTGATATTGTACATATCTTATAACTGCATTATTGGGAAAAAAATCTTGGAAAAATAAAAAGTTACAAAAAAAAACCAACAACAACAACAACACCATAAGCCAATCCCGACAACTTGCAGATATGACCTAAGTACGGTGCAGTTTGAACAACATACTCATAATGAATGTGCGTTCATTTCGGTTTCAAACTAGTTACTCTTAAACCTGAACTAGTTACTCTTAAACCTGTTACTCTTAAACCTGAACTAGTTACTCTTAAACCTGAACTAGTTACTCTTAAACCTGAACTAGTTACTCTTAAACCTGAACCAGTTACTCTTAAACCTGAACTAGTTACTCTTAAACCTGAACTAGTTACTCTTAAACCTGAACTAGTTACTCTTAAACCTGAACCAGTTACTCTTAAACCTGAACCAGTTACTCTTAAACCTGAACTAGTTACTCTTAAACCTGAACTAGTTACTCTTTAACCTGAACTAGTTACTCTTAAACCTGAACTAGTTACTCTTAAACCTGAACTAGTTACTCTTAAACCTGAACTCACCGACGTTACCACTTAGCTCGTCAATGCAAAAACTCTTCGGCGTCATTGTAAACAATTCCATATACGCATATTCAATATATCTATTATTCTTACATGAATATCGACTTATCTGCCGGTCAAAGGTCAACACGACATATCATACTGTTGGGATAGCTAAAAGGTGAGAAGATGATGACCAGCCACCGATATACCTCAGATGGATAGTAGCGACGTTGTGCTGTAAGGATACCACCATTCGAACAATTACACTTAAAACATGTTCTACTTCTACTTCAGTTATTTAAATGTGAGATTGATAAACACGTGATTAATTTTAATTAATCTGCTAACATTTCCCGGTTCGTACATCTATTCTCTTACTCCAGTCGTACGGTTATGGTATAGTGACGGCGTTTCTTAGATTTTACGATAATTGTTTCTTACAGCGAAAACATGTGATTTATTATCTGTTCCGGCCAGTTGACCCTGTGGACATCTACATACGTCACAAAACAGTCTGAGATG